>NC_135332.1:79171637-79471637 GCF_023851605.1 Tamandua tetradactyla
CTTAGTAAATAGTGGTGATGCAATAAATGTGTTATGGTAAAGCAGTTAAAAATAAAAGTCCAAGATCTGCAGGTGCCTGCAATGATAACATTTGAAATGTAAAACAAAGGATTCGCTTCATCCATAAAACTTTAGGAAGTTAAAACAACTGACCCATAAGTGATTAAGGTTGTTAGAGAACCATAATGGAAATCTCTTTGGGTGATTATGCTACAAACATAACACCTAAAGGATTAGTTTGTGTTATACTAAAGGGAACAGCTGCTAACCATCTCACCCACCCTCACTACACCATCTCCTTATCCCTCCAGCTTGTGCTAGGTTAGGCATTATGTTAACATTTGGGAGGAGATCAATAGACAAGATTCTTTCTTCTACAAGGAAGTCATTTTTTACCTTGAGTTTCCCCTCTTAGTATAGTCAATACCAATCAAGTGAAGTTCACACTTGACAAAGCACTTATTTACCATTCTTGATACAGATAATTCTCAGGAAATCACCTAGGAATACTAAATTCTAGTAAATACAATGTTAGCTGTTGTGTCAAAAATTGAATACTGTCAGTCACCGCTCAATGAAAGGTGGCTTCTAAACATGCAACCAAATTCCCCTGTACAAGGATTTTATAAATTACTCTGTAAAAAAGTTTTCTACTTGTATGATATCACCAAAGAGTTTGCAATTTAAAGGTGTACTTTTTAATAATTTTTTGAAAGTTCAACTCTTTCATAAATAGGCATCCCAATGTATAACACAAAAAACTTTAAGAAGCAAATGAAATTTAATTTGGAAGCTTTGGCCAATATGCCAACATTATTCATACAAAAATGAATTAAACTTGTAGTGTTAGCATTTTGGATATAACTTTAAAACTGTAAGCAAGCTATGTACTTAAGGTTGAGTCTCACAAATAAGCAATATGGAGAACATGCACCCAGGAAGAATAGACATCAGTTAAGGTGTACATAAATCACTGTTGTTTAAGCTTCCTCATCTATCACCCCAGACATGGAGGAACCATGCAAAATATATCTTTGAGGATGTAATTGTAAATGATGTAGTAAATAACTAATATAAGGAATTTATGAAGTTCTTTATACCCCTGTTGCATGTTACCCCAAATTATTAGCTTTCTATGTCTTTAACATGTATAAAAGCCACGTGAAAAATCACTACAGGGAGACAGATTTGGGAATTTCCCTCTGCACTTCCACTGGCATAAATAAACCCTCTTTTCCTCCATAGTCCATTTGCTATGTCTATGTATTAACTGCACCAAGTGATGAGTGCAGATTGGGGGGCATCTTCAATTTATCCAACAACATGAGACCCAAAATCTGAATGGCATGCTGCTTGATCGATTCCAGGATCCCCAAGTAAGACATTCACAATTCTTGGCTCTGAGGTCACCAGAGAAATTTTTTCTCTGAGTACTAGATGAGAGAACTTCTTTCCCTGGGCTTCTAGCATCCCTGGGCAGCTGACTGCAGAGGAGAGAGGTCTGGTGTGTGACTACAAATTTAATGTTTATGTTTGGGGGCCCTATTTGGGTATTTGGTAGCATATCACTTCCTGCCAAAGCTATAAGTAGGATACTGCACTTGGAAACTTGTTTAGTTTGGGAAAAAGGAGCAGTCCCTGGCATAAGGAAATGTCACTGAGAATTATTGCCTAGGTTTTGGTTTTGGTTTTAGGTTTTTTTCATGTCTTGCCTCAAAATATTGTCTGAAGATTATTAAAATTAAAAGACAACATGTGTGAGAAATCTAAGTAAACTAAGCAGGATGATCTTTTAAACTACATTCAAAGCATTGGGAGCAATATGGGTGTGAGCCCATGACAAATAAAAGCATGAGACATGTATGTGAAATAATTTAGCCTCAGTATGAATTGGAGTATGGCCAAAAGCAGCCAAGTCAATGATCAATAAAGTATAACATTATTTTGTAGCTGAATGAATTTGTAAAAGAATAAATGTATGGAATTTAAATTTCTTATTTGCAGTATTTTATGGCTCTACCTCAGGATGAAATGTTGCAGTGAGAATGTCTGGGTATGGCATTTTACCCAGAAAAATTAATATTTTTCTTAAGAACCCCTTAACTTTTCTCTCCAGAGGATATAAATGAGGACCCAGCCTTAGGAAAAGAAAGAGCTGGCTGAGACTCCCAGCCCCCAAGTGAAGAAACTGCTGAGTGAGGCTTCTCAACTCCAGTGTGAAAAGATAGTGGCTGGTATACTTAGGCCTCAAGCAAGAGAGTGCCCTGAGCTCTTGACTGGGGCTACAGATTCCTGGGCTGGGAGATTGGTGGTTGAAACTTCTGGACATCAGGTTGTGGAATGCTCAGGGCTGCTGACCAATGGAGTGGCAGCTAAAGCCCCTTTGTGGATGCCCACAGCTCCTGTGTTCCCCTCTCCTTTCTGCTGGAATCTGAGGTTTGGATCTCCCTCCTGCTCATCCCTCTTTGATTTCTTACCAGAAGACCAAGAAAAAGTACAGGAAGGCTTTCAGTTCCCATGCAATGGCCTTCACACCTCATATCCAGAGTGATATGACCTTTAGGCAAGGTGGCTCTACCTTTGGAGGTCAAAGACAGTGACAGTTCCTTCTCAGACAAGGGCTATCTGGAAAAGGTTACCAGAGCACACCTAGGGAATACATATACATACATATCCCTTTCTGCACCTCAGATCTATGTAATGAGAAATCTGTTTTCCCAGCTGTTAAGCAGACCCAAGGAAAATGGAAAGCATATTTGATTCAGTTCTTACAATGCATAATTCTAATTGGACTGATATTCAATCTAAAATAGATGTGCTATTGACCTCAGAAGAAAGGGGAATTGTAATTGAAGAGGCTCTTGATCATGATAACAGTTTCAATGCACAGATGTTGCCAGAATCTAATATACCAGAAATGGACTGGCTTTTATAAAGGGATTTATTCTTGCAAGTTTTCAGTTCTAAGGCCTTTAACATGTTCAAACAAAGGCATCCAAAGAAACTTATCCTGACTCCTAAGAAAGGCTGATATCTGCCAAATGGAAACACATGTGGCTAGCATCTACTGGTCCTTATTTCTGGTTCTGTTTTTAGTGGCTTCTTCTCTAAGCATCTGTGGATCCTCACTTAGCTAATCCAAGGCAAAACTGGTTTTCATCTCTTAACTTAGCACCTCCTGGGATTGGAAGTTTCTTTCCTCTTGGCTTTTGTTCAAATGGCTCTCGGATCCTTCTGCATCTCTAGATATCTGATCTCTGTATTGTTTATCCAAGCATTTGTCTTGGCACACCAAGCATCTCTACTGGCCCTCCAAGTATGTCCAAATGTTTGTGTTTGCATCAGTTCTGTGCAATCTCTCCCTCTGTGAGATCTCTAAGACTCTAGTAATCCAATTAAGACCCATCATGAATGGGTGGAGTCACATCTCTATCTAATAAAAAGGCTACACCCACAATTGGATGTTCACATCTCTGCAGAAACAACCTTATCAAAAGGTCACACCCACAAATAGGTATGCCACAACTCCATGGAACAATCTAATCAAGAGATCTCAACCTACAATGTTGAAACAGGATTAAAAGAACATGGCTGTCCCCAAAGTATTTGATCAGAATGAAAAGAACATGGCCTTTCTTGGGTACATCTTATGTACCCATGTTATGTACAACTGTTAGTTGAAAACATCACATTCTACCCTCTGAAACCCCAAAAGTCATATCCTTTCATATAAAAAAATACATCCACTCCATCGCAATATCACAAGTGCCTTAAACTATTTCAGTAACAATAAAGATACAACACAGTCAGAAAAAGTACAAAATCTCATCAAAGTCAGTTACAGAAATGGTCTGTTCTAAGGCAAAATTCTCCTGGCTGTTGACCTGTTAAGCTTAGCAATAAGTTTTCTGCTTCTAATATACAAAGGAAGAACAGTCATAGGATAAACATTCCCATTGTCATAGGGAGAAATTGAAAGGAAAAGTGGGTTCACAGAATTCAAATAGTTCTGAAAAACTGCAGGGCAAACTGCACTTGATTTCAAAGTCTGAGCATCATTTATCAACCATCAGGCTTGATAGAGCAGCAGTCCCACCCTTTCCAAGAGCTTATGCAGTGGCCCTGCTCTCTCCAAATGCCCAGGTGAGAGTTGCAATCTTGGAGAACATTGAGGAGACCACCTTATTCTCAATTCTATCCTCTCCAAACATCAGGGCAGCACTTGGATTATTTTTCCTCTTTGGGGCACAGTTTTAACCCCATCAGAACAAAGTATGACACCCAGGCTCTCCCCCATATCCAAGGAATGTGCTTTACCCTATATAAGACCTGTGGCACCAAAACTCTTCCTGAACATTGAGGCAGAAGGCTTGCCCTCTGCCTGTAGAGAAAACTCACCCTTTCCATGTAAATGGGTGGGTCTACTCTCCTGATCCAAAATTTCCTGGCTCTAGAACTTAGCTTCCATGGTTCTGCCTTTGAAGCAATTTTTCCTTCATTCTGTCCTTTTAGACCAGTCTGGCAGTGGTTCTATTTAATACATATCTTGCAAAAAATATTTTTGGTTTAACATGTAGCATACAGGGATCAAAGCTATCAAGCTATAAGACTCTTCCAAAATTCTTTCTGGATAACTCCATCTCCAAGCCAGGCTTTTTGTGAAGTGGTTTATTTGTTTCATGTTTGCTTAAATTCACATGTGGGGCTCTATTTTCTGGGGTCTTGTTCTCTGGAAGCCCAGAATTATAAATTCCATCAATGTCTGGTTTCTTTGTATCCAAGGGTGCAGTTCTCAACTTATCCCTTTCCTGTGATGTTTTCTTATAAGCTCCAAAGAGCAATAAGGCTGTATTTTCAACTTTGTTTGAAAATTTCCTCAGGTAAGTATCCCAGGTTATGGCCTTCAAATGCTGCCTACCCTCCAAAACCACTGCTCAAATTTGCCTAATTCTCTGCCACTTTAAAACAAGAGTCACCTTTCTTCCAGTTTACAATGACACAATCATCATTTCTGTCTAAAGCCTCATCAGAAGTATCTTTAGAGCCTGTATTTTGAACAGTCTCTTCAAAATAATATAGGCTTTCTGTATCAACCATATCACAATTCTTCCTGAACCTTTCCTCTTTCCATGTAAAAAGCCATTCCAACAATTTTAGTATTTTCAAAGCACAGCATCCCACTTCTCTGATACCAAATCTGTTCCAGTTTGCTAATGAAGCTGGAATGCAATATGAAATTCAGATCCAGAAAGACTGACTTTTATAAAGGGGATTCATTAATTTTCAAGTTTATAGCTCTAAGGCCTTTAAAATGTCCAAACTAAGACATCCAGAAAGGTATCTTAACTCTTAAGAAAGACCAATGTCTGTCACATGGGAAGGCATGAGGCTGGCATCTGTTGGTCCTTGTTCCTGGTTCTGGTGCTTCCTGTCTTTGAGTCCAGCAGCTTCCTCTCTAAGCAACTGTGGATCCTCACTTAGCTGCTAAGGGAAAAACTTTGGGTTTCTTCTCTTAGCTTACCATCTCCTGCAGTTGGAGGTTTCTTTCCTACAGACTTCTTGGTACAAATGTCTCTCTCAGCTCCTTCTCCATCTCCTGATGTCTGATCTCTGTATCAGTCATCCAAGCATCTGTGTTGGCACTCCATATATCTTCAAATGTTTGTATCTGCATCAGTTCTGAACTCTTCCCCTTTCTGTGAGTTCTCTTAAAGATTCCAATAAGCAAATTAAGACCCACCATGAATGGGTGAAGTCACATCTTAATCTAATAAAAAGGTAACAATTGGATGTATCATCTCTTCAAAGATACGACCTAACCAGGAGGTCCCACCCTACAATATTGGATCAGGATTAAATTAACATGTCTTCCCCCACAAGATTTAATCAGGATTAAAATGGCATGGCTTTTCTGGAGTACCTGACAGTTTCAAACAATACAATCATTCTTTAAGCAATAATAAACTAGGGAATCCAATACACATCCTTGGAAAATATAGCCATTCTACAAGTTGACCCCCATTGGAGTCCAAATGAACAAGCCACCAGGACAAAATTGGATCATTGTAAAGCTAGCATTATAATGGACCTCTGTAACCTGGTGCTTAACAAAATAACTTGAATAAAGTATAAAAAGTCATCCAAGATCAAAGAGAAATCCCCTCAGGATTTCTACAAGGGAATTCAGGGCTTAATGCATGTTTACTAATAAACCCTAAAGACTAAATAAATAAACACAATATAAATCAGTCCTTTATTTGCCAGAGATTTTTGTCCTCAGGATTTGTGGGAAATTGCAAAAGCTGGAAGGAAACTAGATAAACCAATATTTGAGCTTATGGAAATTACCATTAAAGATTTTTATAATCAGGATTCTACATGTGAAAAAACAGCAATCTACTTACCAAGCTAACCTCAATGCTAATCTCTTAGGAAAGTCCTGAGTAAGACTTTGAAGCATCCAAAGAAGTCTGTGAAAATCAAGACTCTGGTGGACCCAAGGAAAGCCATGGTCTCTGGCAGCAATGTGCCTGCTGAAATAAGGAATGTTGCAGCTTGACATGAAAGGAAACAAAATGTATGCCAGCAACCTAATGCCCCCATAGCTGACAAAAGATTAAGATACCGACCTGGAACAATGAGTCCCTGGGGTATTTTCCAACAGTAAAGAAATAATCCATCCTGATAACCCACTTGGAACATCAGATCTCATTTCAAGTGACTACAAAACTAGTTACTTTCCCAGCTGATATGGGAGCAACTTATTCAATTTTAAATCCTAAATTTAATTGGACTTCAAAGGAATCCATCCCTGTTGTGGGCATTGTCTGCAGTTGCTAATAACAGATTGTTCCCAAGGTTGCTGCAGAGCAAAATTAGAGAAGATCAATTAGCTTACAAATTTCTTTACAAGTAAATATCTCTTTCTAACCTGATGAAATGAACTTATGGGATCTAGCAATCCATACCTGTGCTTTGCAAGCACAATTTTTAGGATAATGGGCTGCCCAGAAAGAATCAGGGTACCCAAAACATCAAGCAACAAATTCATATTGAGGTATGGGCTAAAGGGGTCCCCTGGGGTGAGCTAAAAATGTTCAGGAAGTCATATACGATTGTGGCTGGACAACATTCCACCACATTTAAACCATATTCACTTAGACAAGAAGCCAGAGAGCACATTAATTGCCATTAATTAACAATTCTAGAATGGGTTCTAGTGAGACCCTCTCAATCAGAGTTTGACACCATTAATTTGTCAGTGCTAAAACCAAGAGTTCTAGTTTGCTAGCTGCTGGAATGCAATACACCAGAAACTGAACACCTTTTTTTTTTACATGGACAGACACCAGGACTGAATGGAGCCACAGTGGCCTGCCCCAGAACAGCTTTTAAATGGCTTTATTAAGTTGCAAGTACACAGCTCTAAGACTATGAAAATGTCCCAATTCAAGCAAGTCTATAAAATTGCCCAAGTAAAGGCACCAACAAAAGGTTACACTTACTTAAGAAAGGCTGAATTAGGGTTTCTTTCTGAACTGGAAAGGCACATGGCTAACACTGTGATGTCTGCTAGCTTTCTCTCCAGGCTTCCTGTTTCAGGAAGCTACCCTGCAGACATATTCCTTCCTCATCTCCAAAGATCTCTGGTACCATGGGCTCTCAGCCTCATGGCTCTGCCACAGCTCTGCTCAGCTCTGCTGTGGCTTTCTTGTGTCTTTTAAAAGGGACTCTTTCCAAAACATTTCCTCTTTTAAAAGATTCCAGTAAACTACTCAAGACCAACCTGGAATGGGTGGAGTCACATATCCTTCTATTCAAAAGTTAATACCCAGAATTGGGTGAGTCACATCTCTGTGGAGATAAATCTAATCAAATTTCCAACCTACAGTACTGAATAAAGATTAGAAGAAACAGTTGCACCCATAAAATTGACTAAGATTAAAACATGGCTTTTTTAGGATGCATGAATCTTTTCAAACTAGCCCACCATGGATTCAAGATTACAGATTTGACCAAGATTTGATGGCTATAAATCAAATAATAGAAGATATACATTCAACCAGGGTTTACTCTATATGCTCTCTTCATCAATATTTCTGAGGCATATACTTGGTTTTTGGTTTTAGATGCCTTCTATTGCATCCCATTAGATAAAGTTTCTCAAAACCTTTTTCCCTTCAAGTGTGAGGAATCTGGCACAGAAATAAAACAGAAATATTATTGGGCTAGATTTCCTCAAGGTTTAAAAAATATCCTTATTCTTTTTGGACAAGCTTTGTCCAGAGGTCTCCAGGTAGTAATCTCCATAAGAAGCATTTTCTTCAATATGTAGATGATATTCGTATAGCCAGCAAAGCTTAAGAATCCTCAGACACTAATACCATAACAATGCTGAACAGGCTAGTCAAGAAAGCATATAAATTATCTGAGGAAAGGGCTCAGAGTACAGAGACCCATTACAAATACCTAAGATTTGAGCTCTCTCTGTCTAAAAGGACAAGCTCTGATGCACAGTAAGAAAGAGGCTCTTTGGTGAGTAGCCATGACAAAGATCAATAAAGAACTCAGAGGGTTCTTGGGTGTGGCCAGCTACTATTGAATGTAGATAACCAATTTTGGATTAATAGTCAAACCTATATATCTGACCTTGAAGGGATATGAAAAAGACACTTTGGAATGGACACCAACATATGCAATTGCCTTTCAAAGTTTAAAGGACAAATTGATGTCAGCTCAAGACTTGGGGCTCCCTGACCCTATGAGATAATTTAATCTCTGTCCATAAAAAGCAAAGCATTGCCTTAGGAGAGCTAGTGCAGCCATTTGTAGGAAATATGTGACCAATGGCTTATTTGTCAAAACAGTTTGATAGAGTGACCTAAAGATGGCCTACTTTTTTATATACATTAGCAGCCAATTGTGAACTTCTTCAAGAAGCTGGAAAATTTACTTTAGGCTTCCCAAACCATATTCTTACCCCCTATGTCCTTATCATATTAGAACAACAAGGGGACAATGGCTCCCTATGGAAAGACTAAGTCATTATTGGACAGTGTTGTTGGACAATCCAAATTTCATCCTAAAGACTGTAAGTAAGCTCAGTGCTGCCACCTCTCACCCAGAAAAATAAAAAATGTCTGAATGGACTTGCCCAACATATGATTGCGTACAGTTATTGGATGAAGTCTATTCAAACAAGGTGATGTCTCTTCTGTCCGGAACTTCAGTACAACAGGAAGATTTAGTTGCCATTCAGAAAGCCCTAAAGCTGAGTGCAGATCAGAAAGTTACCCTGTACCCAGAGTCAAGATATGCTCTTGTCATTTTGCATGCTCATAGAGTGATTTAGAAAGAACATGGTCTGTTAATCACAGCAAATAAGAAATTAAGCATGTAGAATCTAATTTTCAAATTGTTAGTTGCAATAGTGTATTAAAATTAGCCATTGTCCATTCTTAGCTTAACCAAGGCATTTCCCTGAACTCTCTTAGCTTTTTTCTGTGCCCTCTTCCCTCTTATGAAAGACCCCAGTAAGGAGATTACAACCCACTTTAATGGGGTGGGTCTCATTGCAATCAAAATAAACTAATCAAGTCCCCTCCTATAATAGGTCTGTACATATAGGAATGGAATAAAAGAACATGGCCATTGCTCAGATAAATGGCAGCTTCAAACAACCACAATGGAATAACAAAATCTATTAGTGATAAAGAAGGACAGAGAGAAGGAAATAGGAAACAGCTCAAACAAAAGCAAATACTAAGGTACAGCTATGAACACAAATGTATTCGAAATTAAACTAAATGTAAATAAACAGAACATTGAAAATAAAATACTAAGATTGAGAAATTTTGTTAAAAAATGAAATTGTATTTCATTTACATATCTTCAAATAAAGTTAAAGAAAAGATGCCACTATAAGGACAGAAAAATATGTACCATGAGAAACTAAACAATAGAAAACTGGTATAGGTTTCCTATAAGAATCTGTAAACTATAATAAGGTAAGCGACATTTTTTTCAGATAAAGAGAAATATTTCATAATGACAAAGGTGCCCTTCAACTTCAGAGATACTGCAAAACTGATTCTCTGTGCACATAGTAATATTGTTTCCTGTTTTATATGACTTAGCTTGTCAGACTTAAAAGAATCGTACATATGGCTGCATTAGCCTTACTAGTGGCCTGGGTTAGTATTAATTCTGGATTAGCATTCCTTCTTCCTAACTTGTGAATCTTCACATAAATATGCTTTCATTTGCAGTGTAATACTGTACAAATTATAACAGTGCATATCTATCTTCAAATTTTGAAAGGCAAAAGCTATTTATGCATAAATATTTTCATTAAATTACTATATGAAGTATAAAAATTCCTCTAACTTACAACAGTAAGTATAGATTTTAAATATATAGGACTGCATATTTTCAAGTAAGTTAATAGATGTTTCTCTAGAGTAAAGTATTTCATTGTGTAAAGCTCTATAATTTGTATTAAAAGGAAGCAGGGAACATGTATTTTTAAACATAAAAGTGACTTCATTCTTTTTTGATGACATCAGAAAAGTGCTGAACATTGATTCCTAGTGTTTGTTGTACTTTATTTGTAGCAAATGTTAAAGATCTCAGGTTATCATGCATAGAATACAGAATGTCATGTGATAGAATGTATAAGTGGCATAATATTTTTATCTGCACACCTTTCTCCATGTTATGTACAGTATTATATTAACAGAACATGTTTCTTTCTAGCTCAATATTTTATTTCTACATGACAGACA
This sequence comes from Tamandua tetradactyla, assembly GCF_023851605.1. NCBI lineage: Eukaryota > Metazoa > Chordata > Mammalia > Pilosa > Myrmecophagidae > Tamandua > Tamandua tetradactyla. Next base: position 79,182,422 of record NC_135332.1, read on the forward strand.
TTGTTGCACCTTATTTGCTACAAAGTTGAATGCTGTCAAAAATAGTCAAAATAGATTATTCAAGTCACTTTCACTTATTAGCATTTGCATCATAAACATAATTATGATGCTTAGTTCATGCTTCTTTCCATGGGTTGTCAGTCACCTGTAGAAACTGTTGCTAACCCAGCTCTTGACTCTTTCCACTTTTGGTACAATCTTCTGTACCAATGCTTCATATTATTTACCAGAACTCTTCTGCAGTTTGAGTATATCACCTTTTATAGGAGATGCCACACAATAAAGTGTTTAGGCTATAAAATTTTAGGACACAGTTTCTCATTAGAGCACAATATGAGTGTGTACATGGGCATACATAGCTTTATATACTTGTTCCTTATTTCCAAACTATGTTTGACTCTTAAATTATTGTAGTCTGGAGGTGCCTCAAATGTTGGTAACTTTTTTATTTACAACTTTTCTGGAATTTGTTTTTTGTATTTTAATGTTTCTAAAGTAGATTGTTTCCACTTGAGCTATAATTTGAATGCATTGTTCTCAGGGCTGTTTATGCTAAAAGCTGAAGTTTCACTATTTTAAAAATACCTGAATAATAGTGCACTGCACAATTTCTCAAATGGTAATACAGTGATACATATGAACAAATTGTATAGAAATTACTTATAGTAATATACTTAATATACATACTAAGTTTTTAAGAGAAAACTGGAAGCTGACCATCTATACTGGAATCCTGGCATCTATTTTTATTTTAGGATAGAATTTGGTAGTCTGATTTTGGAATCTATCCTTTGGCATGAACCCCAAAGACAATTTTACAGTCAGACCTTAATGTAGTGTTTCTCCAGCATATTTAGGGACAATAAATTGAAAATTCATAATGTTGTTTTGGGTTCATTAAAATGTTTACATACTGAATTATATAAATATGAGCTAGGAACATATTTACTATGGGAAAACATGGCTCTTAAACAGTATAAGAGCAAAACTATAGGCATATTTTCATAAATAGTACAAGTAATAGAAATAAGCATGACCAATCATTTCAGATTTTTCTAGTATCACAGCATTTCAAACATTTCAAGCCTTTTTTCTGCATCAAAACAGGTGATAGGAACCAAAGACCAAACAAAAAATTAGGGTGGAAAATTGTAAAATTGAGATAATTCAATCTATTAACTTGAGTAATTTTTTTCTAGGGATTGAATATATGGCATCAGTATTCAATTTTGTCAGGGAACATTTGGATTTAGCTTATGGAACATTGATGTTCTGTGGGAACAGCTTGAATTAGCTATGTAATTTAGTGTTTGACATTAAATAAGCATCTAAACATGAACCTAACTACCAAATGAGGTCAAGTGCCTGAAAAGTGCTGCACACATTTAGTAAGCATGTTTTCCTTATGTGAAAGATACATTTGATAGCAGTGTGTATTAGTTAGGGTTCTCTAGAGAAACAGAATTAATAGGAAACCCTCACAATTATAACATTCATAAAAGTGTCTCATGTAACCATGGGACTGCAGAGTCCAAAATCTGCAGGGCAGGCTGTAAAGCCAGCAAATTCCAATGGAGGGTCTGGATGAACTCCACAGGAGAGGCTCACTGACTGAAGCAGGAAGAGAGCCTGTCTCTTCTGAATTCTCCCTAAAAGGCTTCCAGTGATTAGACTAAGCATTTCTCATGGCAGAAGAGACTCCCTTTGGGCGGTTACAAATGGAATCAGCTATGGATGCAGCTGACATGATCATGATTTCATTCTATGAAATGTCTTCATCACAACAGTCAGGCCAGCACTTGCCTAACCAGACAAACAGCTACCACCACCTGGTCAACTTGACACATGAACCTGACCATGACAGTCCACCCCTTGTCAACTTGGCAGCTATACATATCACCTTAAACCATACACAATTTCTAAATAAAAAACAATAAAACACACATTTTTTCTTTCACCTAACAATACTCAACTGTCCTGCATATAATTGGAAACACATTAAATCTCTCCAGAATAGGGTGCAAGTCCTTGGGTAATATTCATTCTTAAACTTGATATCTTGCAACTTAAATAGTATAACATGAATAAAACAGCATTACAGTCCTCATTTCTGTAACTGGTCACATGGTCATAGTTCATATTTATCACTACCTTCTTCCACTACCCATTTCATGTTCCCTTTACCCTCAGCAAGCACTTCAGCTGGCCATGGTTCTTTGCCTGGTGGGGTGACCCAAACTTTCATTCCTGAAGTTTTAGAGCCATTGGTAGTCCTGCCTGGATTGGGCTGTTGCAGTTTTCCATTGATTTTAATCACAGGACATGGTAATACTAAAAGACACCCTAGGGGATCTCCTATATTCCAAGAAAACTCTTCTTTACCTCCATTGTGTAGTTGCAGTCCTTTTTCCCCATGATAGTCAGGGTCAATAACCTCAGCCAATAATGTAATCCCCGTCTTGGCTTGTTGATCCAGGGGTATGAGTAGCCCAAAGTGAGCAGGTGGCAATCTTAGATTCCAGTTTAATGGAATCATTGTTGTTTCTCCTGGTAGAAGCACTCCCCATTTTGGAACTAAAGCCTGTAGACCAGCAGAGCTCAGGGTCACAGGGACAGGAAGGAAAAATTTTCCTAGTGGATCACTAGGGGTAATAGTGAGTGATAATGCTCCCATTTCCACCTCTTGGTTCCTGGACCCATGGATCATGGCTATGATAGGACAGCACCATTCAACAGATGCTGATTCAGAGCATATATAGCTTCCTGGAGAACATTACCCCAGCTCTTCAACGTATTGCCACCTAGTTGCAACCATAAGTGAGCCTTCAAAAGGCCATTCCACCGTTCTATCAATCCAGCTGCTTCTGGATGATGGGGACAATGATAAGACCAGAGAAGTCCATGAACATTCCCACACTTCATTTGCTGTGCAGTGTGTTCCTTGAACTGAACTAATGCTTTGGTGGAATACTGTGACAATGGATAAGGCATTCTGTAAGCCCACAGAAGGTAGTTTTGGCAGAAGCATGGTGTGCAGGGAAAGCAAACTGATATCCAGAGTATATGTCTATTTCATTTAGAACAAATCACTTCCCCTTCATAAAGGCAGTGGTCAAATGTAATCAACTTGCCACCGTGTAGCTGGCTGGCTCCTTGAGGAATGATGCCATATCAGGGCTGAGTGTGGGTCTCTACTGTTGGCAGATTGGCACTCAACAGTGGCTATCGCCAAGTCAGCCTTGGTTAGTGGCAGTCCATGCTGCTGAGCCCATGCATAACCTCCATCCCTACCACCATGATCACGTTGTTCATGAGCCCATTGAAATGATAGGAGTTGCTGGGGAAAGAGGCTGGTTGGTATCCACAGAATGGGTCATCTTACCCACTTGATTATTAAAACCTTCCTATGCTGGTTTGGACAAATATGTTCATGTTTTTAGCCCACTCAGAAAGGTATATCCACATACTTCTTCCTCAGACCTTTGTCACTAATTTCCCAATTATGTTCTTTCTAAGTTCCTGACCATCCAGCCAAACCATTAGCAACAGTCCATGAGTCAGTATACAAATGCACCTCTGGTCAGTTCTTCTTCCAAGCAAAATGAACAACCAGGTGTACTGCTCAAATTTCTGCCCACTAGGAGGATTTTCCCTCACCAATGTCCTTCAAGGACACACCAGAAATGGGTTGTAGTGCTGTAGCTGTCCACTTTTGGGTGGTACCTGCATATCGTGCCAAATCATCTGTAAACCAGGCCTGAGTTTTCTCTTCCTCAGTCAATTCACTGTAAGGAACTCCCCAAGAGGCCATAGCCCTGGTCTGGGAAAGAGAAGGCAATGTGGTAGGAGGAGAGACCATAGGTATTTGGGCCACTTCCTCAGTAACTTACTTGTGCCTTCAGGACCTGCTCTGGCCCTATCTTGCATATCCCATTTCCATTTTACAATACAGCACTGTTGTGCACACCCAACTTTATGGCTTGGTGGGTCAAACAACACCCAGCTCATGATAGGCAACTCAAGTATCATGGAAACCTGGTGGCTCATGGACTGCAAATCTTCTAGAAGAAAATGCTGGGGAGCATTTTTTTTTTGCAATCTTGTAATGGGTAATGTTATCTTGTACTTTACAACCAGAACACAAGCCAACTGTGAAGTTGTAATGGCAAATAGCTTTATTAAGCATCTTAATTTGCTTAAACATCTATTTCCACTCAGAAAACTACAAAGAAGAAACAAAAAGCAACTGAGGCAGACTGACATACCAAAACTCTTTTTCACTGTTAATAACTCTGCCTCCATAGGTAAGGAGGAATGGTGAAAAACAAGCCATGCTGACATTAACAAGTCTTTTACACTTCCCCCAGACAAGCCAATTCCTACACAAACATTCTGTCTGGGCAGCTTTGGCAGATTTATGGTCCCCAAAGATGCCCTGCCCCAAACAACTCATGTGGTTCACATTCTCCTTACCCCCCCTTCCTATTACCACATACCCTTGCATTGTTCTATGCAGGTATATAAACTGTTTCCCCACCACTTTTACTTGAGCAATAACTTTAAAAAATTTTTGCTCCTTTGCATATCACTTGGCTCAATAAATTTATTCTGCACTTTGATTAGCAGAGCCTGTTTTCAATTTAACAATCTGAGGTCAGAAGGGTGGGATCCAAAGGCAGATGCCAGGACAAAGCCAGGATGTCAGCTTGATGAAGATCTTAGGTACCAGAAGGAATCCTTTGTATTCCATCTTCTCCCAAGTTATTCATCTGGCTCACTTGTATAGTTCCTTTCAGATCTTTGATCTCTCATCATGTTGCAATTGAGGTGAAATCTATTTCTTGAGCTGAAATCTGGTTGGGCCCTCTATTATGGTTTCTATTGTTTTCCATTAGGTAAAAGAATTCTCTATTGTTCCTCTGACTATGAGAAACATTCAGCCAGTCAATCTCTTGTTGAGCAAATAATCTTGTAAGGCCTCTGAGGTTTCATTACTGAACCACCAAGTAAGAGCTCTCCCTGTTTTGTTGACTCTGTTTTGTTACATTGAAAGCAACCAGCTATATGTATAAGAATTCTGATGTCAACAGTTACAACTATCCTAGCAGGTGAGTTAAATTAACCTCTGGTGAACACAAAGTTACACAACCATAGTGTTGATTGCTTTGATCAGGTTAAACTTAATTATTTCAAGGAAAAACAGCAAAAATGCAAACTGTTAGAACAATGCAAAGTCCCTTTAACATTCCTGTTTAACCATCAAGTGAAACTCTAATTATAAGTGAATACTCTGAGGAGGAATTAAATAGATTTTGGAAAACCTCTCTTTCTGGTAACTAAGAAGGCTTAACCTGTACATGCCAAAGATGTTCCACACCTGCTGAAGAAGCTGCTTTATAGTTACATGAAAATAATGGGCATAAAAGAGGTCAAAAGCATTAGGAAACCCTCTCAAATAATTTGACTTAATAGTTGTAATGAAATACTGTGACACTTGTTCCTGTTTTTACCCTCACTCAGACCCCTACCATAGAAGGAATATATATAAATTAGCATACTCCTAAAGGATTTTACAATGCTATAAAGAAAACAAAACCTTCATGGATTTCAAAATTCATATAAAATTAATTATTTTTAGGGGCAGTGTAATATATATATGTCATCAATTCTTGTTAAAGATTGTGTATTACTCTTTCAACAATGTGGTAACTAAAGTGTATTTAGCATTATTCTACAAGTTTAATTTTCATGATAATTTTATATTGTAAAGGCTTACTTGAAAACAGTTTCCAGAATCATTCTGGTAACCTAAGTATGCAAGGTATACTTAGGATGTGTTTTTAGTAAAGGAAAAACAGTTATTTTATCCTAAATAACTGGTTGTTACAAAATAAGGACATTAAGAACAAACCATTTCACCAGACAAAAACAATGGGTTCTCTATCCAAGTCAGTCCTAAGACAATGGAGTTTGAAAAAGAGAAAGAATGTAATGCTAGGTGGGAATCAGGAAATAAGATGACCTATCAGGTCAAAACTCTGTCTCTGTAAACAATAATTCCAATAGATTTTTTTGTATGCTGTGTCATGGGGGTCACATTTTATTCTCTTTCCATGTGACTATCTCATTATTACAGCACCATTTGTAAATATTTTTTGGACATGCATGGTCCAGGAATTGAACCCATGTGTCCAGCATGGCAGGCAAGAATTCTACCACTGAGCTACCCTTGTACCTCCTCTGATAGTTTTATAGTATCAAAAAATGGGAAGGTTTTGGGACAATGAGTACAATGGCTCCAGATAATGTAATTAGAGGTGATGTAATTATAGACCATGTGCAAATTATAAGCTAAGTCACAGAATTATGTAAAAAATGGTGACCTTAATATGATCACAACCATGATTTTTAGCATTATAATGAGGTACAGATCACTTACAGGTTAGTATCTAAGCTATTGTATGTGTCAGGTGGGCCTATTTTGGCTAAATCCAGTTTTAGCTATTAAGATAAGCTGAGGTGATTTAGATCTGGGGTGACCCAATGTCCTTAATTAATAAACATTAAGGGCTGTCTTTAGTGATCATAAGACCCTAAAGTAAAAAAAAAGTGATAAAATGGTGTGGCATGAAAGGCAATGTGATATTGGTGGCCATTAATTTAGAGGCTCTGATTCATAGACAACACAGACTTCAGTGATATAAAAAGAGAATTTATTAGGAAAGTAATTAAAAGATTATTAGAAATAAGACATAGTTACATCACCAGTTAGGACAGTACCAAAACTTGAAGAGGAGTGCTGGGGAATCTTGAAACTTCATTCAGGGTCTAATTAGTAAAAATCCACAGCAGTGTATTTTTTTCCTGGGTAAGATTCTGATAAGACTCTCTCTCTCTCTTTCATAAGATTCTCTTCTTTCTGACTGCTTGCATGCAACTTTTATAATATCTCTACACAACAGTGGTTGGATTCCAATTAGCTTATGTGACTGGGCCCAGTTTGGTCCTCTGGGAACTGGCTAGGGACTAAAGAGGAGATTCCTGGGACCTAGATACCTTTATCAAAGTATACTTCCTTTTGGGAGGATAGCCAGTCCTCCAGTGGGAGTGCACAGTTCAACAATTTCTTACCAAGATGATGCAATGACAGTATCAGTTGAACAGAACAGACTCTACATATTTATCTTTCCCTTGCATTCATCCCTTAGAGTCTGATCTGTTCATGATGTAAGCCATGGTTATTTATGGGGTAAACTTAGTTTATACATATATTTTCATTTAAATATAGGATAAATCATTAAAATATTTTTACAGGCATAAAGGAATTTAGGTATCTACATGATTTGAACATCACTTAGCCAGTACAAGAGTATGCATTAAGAACAGATCCACTTACAGCAATAGTACTTTAGATTAATGGACTAAGTTACCTGGTCTGGGGCAAGAAAAGAAACATCACCTAGCCAGTACAATATCTGCATGGTCTGGGGAAAATATCACCCAGTACAATATGTTAGGAGACAAACACATTACCCATCCAGTACAGTATTTAAGAGATTAAGCTACTGGGTCTGGGGAAGGAAAAGAAACATCACTCAGCCAGCACAGTATTCTTTATACTCACTACACTGGTCTGGAAAAAAACACACACACACACACACGCACACACACACACACAAACAATAGGAGAACAAGCAACAGAGTAGAATTAAAGATGCTATTATACCAGCTAATGTTATTAGTACCAAACAGCAAGTAGCAGTGAGAAAGGGCCACCATGACCACAAAGGATCTTGAACAACTTTACTTCCTCATCTATTTCTTGTAAAGCATTCTCAACAGAATCTTGATTATCAAGGAAATATACACAACATTTTATACATATAAGAGCACAAGTTCCTTTCTGAGCAGTTATTAGATTTGGCTAAGCTGTTTTGTCTATTGTTTGGTGTTAATCACCACAGAAATCTTTCAGCTGCATCAGTCATGAGTTCAGCACAGATCCAGCAGTGAGAGATACACACTTATGCATAGGCATGAGCTCACAACCTCAGATTATTAGTTACTCTTCTGGTAAACATTCAGTTGAGGATGCTGAACAATGCAACATACTTACTCATGAAGAAAAAGTTGATTAGTGAGTAATATTTTTAATCCATTCTTTCCAGCATAAGTCATTGCCACTGTAGTATTTCCTTTTGCTATTATTTCAGTGGCCCTTGGCTTGTCTTGGTTGTGTTTCTTTATACAGACTTGAGAGCCAATTTTGGTATCAGTGGAGCCAAATCCCTCTACATGAATTGTTACATTAGGAGCATGATTTAGCTTTACTCAGTTTTGTTTTTATAAGGAATAATTATTCACTGCCCTTAAAGTGGGAACCATTGTCATTTTGGATTTGTAAAAGGGGATCCATAATATAGTGTAGTGTAATAAGATCTAAAGTTTTACAAGTATTTCTTTGGGTGGCATCACCTGTTTTGAAGAAACCCTGAGAGCCTTCTCACCTGCAGGCTCCAGGCACCTGCAGGCCTCATGAGAGTGGAGATGGAAATAGAGGACTGGCTGAAGCCATGTACAGGAATGTCAACTTCCTGCACACACACTTAGAGATCCCCTTCCAAACCTCTTGAGCAGAGACAGGAAGTTTACTCTCTACAGAAACTGAAGGATGGCCCTGGGCACAGAGACCCCAAGAGAGCAGAGAGGAGATGTCATGCACAGCAAACAGGGAGGGTCAACAGCTCTGTCAAACAACATTCACAGAATGCCAACTGGGATACCAGAGTAAACAGAGCAGACAATAATACATGCTTCCTCAAAGTTTATATACCAATGGGATGAGAGTCAATAAACAAAAAGTAAATCAAATAGTAAATCAGATGGTAAGAAAACATACTGAGGATGGAAAAGAGAAGGGCTGGGTTAGGGCATGCTGGAACAGGGCTGGGAGTGGGGTTGCCATCTTAATAAATGTTCTTGGAAGGAGTGCTGGTTGGGTTCATGCAGCAACTTGGCCATAGTACCCAGTTGTCTGGTCAAGTGAGCACTGGCCTCATTGTTACTGCGAGGACATTTCACAGACTTACACCATCAGTAAGTTGACTGCATCTATGATGACACTGCCATCGCTGTGAGCCATCTCCTCCAGTCAGCTGAAAGTTTAAAGGAATAGCGATGACTTCAGCAGTCAGAAGAGGGATGTGATCTCTGCTTCAGCCGTGGAGCTTCTCCTAGGGGAATTCACCAGAAACCTTCACTGGAGTGCCAGCTTGCAGCCTGCCCCTTCAGAATTTGGAATCATGCATCCCCACAATGCATGAGACACTTTTATAAGCTCACAGCATTTCTGGCCATCTCCTGATGCTTGTTTCCTGGAAAGCCCTCATGAACACAGAAGCACCCTGGCCAGGGGTAAGGGGTAAGGTCTGTACTGCAGGCCGACAGAGAGCAGGTGCAAAAGGGATCTGCAGGGGCAGGGCTGGAGATGCCATACATGTGGGAAAAAAACACAAAAGCATGCTTCCAAACAGGAAAATTCAGTAACCAAGGAAGAACTCTGAAAGCAGGAAAAAAAATTCAGAAGAGGAGTTTGAAGAAAATATAGAAAAAAATGTTGCCCCCCCAAAAAAACACAAAAAGACAAAGAAATAGTATCAGAGAGAAAAAAGTAAAATTAGAGAGTCAATCTGAGAAATTCAACAACCAAAATAATGGGAGTTCCAGAAAGAACAGAGAATTGAGGGGGAAATTATCAGAGAATAGAGGAAAATTTCTGAAAAGACAAGTTTCCAAGTTGAAAGGACCCAGCAATGAATGGAGAGACCCACACACATAGGTACAGTGTCATGAAACTTTAAATCACCAAGCTCAAAGAGAAAATTCTAAAAGTCTCTAAAGAGAGCAAAGCAGGCACACACAGTAGCAGAAACCAGAGCGGGATCAACAGTAATGCAGAGATGCAAGATGGAGCAAGGCCTTCAAAATTCTTAGAAGTAATTATCAAAAACTTAAAATTGTTTACCCAGTCAAACTATAACAGCAATCAAACTGAGAGTAGAAAAAGACATTTTTAAGACATGCAAGTCTTCAAGATATTCACCTACCATTTACACTTCCTAAGAAACTACTACTGGAGGATATGTTCATCTACATGAAAAGCTAAACGATAAAGAGACATGGAACCTAGGAAACAGGCACAGCACAAAAGTGATACCAAGGCAATCTCACATTCTCAAAAGTGAGATCAGGACACAATGCTGCATGGCAGGATGGACAGCCTGGGAAGGATGTCTCCAAGAAAAATAATCACAAAAACAGGAACCATGACATTGCATTGTTTGGCCCTACTGGCAGGAATGTAATAGTTTTCAGGATGAAACAAACTTTCTTGTGAAAGACAGTAAATGCAATCAAAACCCCTGATAAGGCTCAGCTGTGGGCACACAGGTTGGAAGCCTGGGGAGAGCAAACTGTGGGTCTCTGTATGAGAAGCACAAGAAAGTAACGAAGAAAGCAAACTCCATCTTCCATGGTAAAAAGGCAATACATACAATTTATGGGAAAAGGGAAAAATTGAGAAACAAGGAAATCATGTTATTTAGAGGAAAAAAAACCACCAGAAAATATAGATCATTTAAACAACCCATGCACAGAGGGCCAAGAGTGGAAGTGAGGCCCTGTAATTCTCTATGGCTTTACAGTTGATGGTACGTGGGCACATCCCAATGTAAGTGAGCAGATAACTGAAAAGTACTGGCAGGGTCCCTTGAGGGACAAGAGAGAAAATATGGAACTGTTGTTTTGCCACCAGATAAGCCCCAGATACTGTGTCAAACATTAGGGACTCTCAATTCAATAGGCCAAGCCCTTGATCTTGAGGCTTGCTCTTGATTAAACTTATGTAGGTAGTGGAGAAGCTTAGACTACCTATAGGTATACCTAACAGTTACTTCTGGAGGACCTATTTTGTTGCTAGAGGTGTTGATAGATATGACCTCACTCTCTTGAAGTCAAACTCTGCAAGCGAAGCCACTGCACTACCCCCTACATGGGAGATGAGTCCCAGGGATGAGCCTGGTCCTGGTGATGTGGGATCAACAATGCCATCCTGACCAAAAGGGGGAAAAGAAGTGTAACAAAGTATCAGTGGCAGCGAGACTTCAAATACAGATGAGTGGCTACTCTGGAGGTTGCTCTTAAGTAAGCTTTAGCTACACACTGCTACCTATCATAGCTTACCAATCCCCAACCAGGACCATTCCATTCAGTCCTAAAGAAAAAACACCTAAAAGTTCTATGCACTATGGTAACTTTCCAGAAACCTACAACCTCCAGATGGGTCCCTGGCCTAGATAAATCCTGGAATGCAGAGCACCCAGCCTCTCCAGAACATCAGCTAGTTCCATCTCCCTCCCCTATATTAGTGACAGACCCTTCCAACATGAAAAAGTTAGAATGGTCATAGCCAAAATATCCCTAAAGAGAGGGATAGAAAGATCAAAAGTGATGGTGGAGTTATACAGAGAAGGTAGGATTTAACAAATGAATATGATTGCTGAATCATTAAATTGATATTTCTTTTAGTGTCTAGTATCTTAGAGCAGCTAGAAGCAAAAACATAAAGTCGTGCAACTATAACCCAAACAAAACTCTGAAATCTGTTCTACAACTAATTATTGCAGCATGCTTTGAAATTTATTGTTTTGTATATATGTTATTTTTCATACATATACACACCCCCACACACCCCCACAACAACTAGAAAATAAAACCAAAGTATTGAAAGTGATTGCCTCTGGAGAGAAAAAATCTGCCATGAAGGGGTTAGGGTAGGGTTTTGCTGCTTTTGCTTGTAATCCCCATAGAACTTTTTATACCATATAAGTATGCTGGGGAATTCCATTTGTACTGTAAATGAAATAGCAAAAAGTATAAAACTACTTGAAAAACAAAGATAGGGTGGGGGAGGGGCAGGAGCCACATATTATTTTGATTTATTTTATGCTGATTTTTTTTGTTGAAAATACAATGCTAAGATAAAACAAGATCAAAGGTTGTCCCCATGCCAGCATGATTCCAGAATCACCTACTTAAAAGTGGTATTCAGGTCTGCTTTAGAATTGCACCCTTACAAGAGAAATCAGAAGGCAGAATACAGCCAGGAAAGCAGGCCTGCCTTTTACAGAAGTTAAATACTGTAAATACCAAAAAACATCATTCTAATATTATCAAACAATTAAATGCAGTAACTGGCCCTAAAAGTAGTAACATGGGTTTTAGGACCAGGGTGCCCTGGTGCATAGTATTGATTTTCAGTAATGTGTCTCAACTTGTCATCTGTAAAACACGCTGCCTATGAGCTACTGCAAGTTACTGTGGAAAGGAATGGAATGTGGGAGTCAGGTGCAAACTGCAGTGCTGGCATGAAACACAAGCCCCATGTCACCAGCTTTCCTCCACTCTTACCTGCTCACTGATCTTTAACTTCCTGGCCTCACTCAATCCCTCACAGACAGAACCTAGAGCAAAGCCTATAGTGCACCTGTTCAGGAGAGGTCAAGAGAGGACAAAGGAGGGTCTGGGAGACCGCCTGATGCTGTACAAAGTTGGCAAGGAGCTGTTAAAAACAGAAACCAATGCTTATGGAGTAATCATACCAAAAAAACTGAAAAAAGTGAAAACTGGATCAAGTGTTTAGATCCAATCATCAGTTTTCAGAAAATGCAGAAGACAGAGGAGCAGGTTAAATAACACTACAGAGTTGAAATCAACAGAATTCAGACTGTGGGTAACCCATACATAATAACCAACCAAGTTTCCTTAACAAATAGATTCTAAGAAAAAAACAAAAAGATAGATGGGAACGACAGTTTAATAGTCTTAAAAGATATCAACTTATCATGATGTGTGATCTTAACTTAAGCTTGATTCAAACAAGCTTTTAAATAAACTAGTACTTGAGACAGCTGGAAGTCTGAATATCAACTGGGTATTTGATGACATTAAGGAATGGTCTTTAAAAATGTTAATGTGATGATGATACTGCAGTTATGCTTACAAAACAGTACTTATCCTTTAGAGATACACTCAAAAATCTTAAATGACAAAACTTTAAAAAGCCAAATAACATAGGGTGTAGTTGTGCCATACTGGGATTTAATGCTCAACTTCAGAGAACCTAGCAGTCCATTTATGAGCAATGGTCATGAAGTATAGGAATGCTTCCTAAAACATACTGCTGAGGGCCTACTGTGTGCTGGGCACTGAGTCATGAGTCCCACAAATTATAACCCCTTAGTCTTCAAAAGGGTAAGACAGAAAATAACCTCTGGCCAGAGAGCAGGAAAGCGCACTGCCTTTAAGGTCACACAGAACGTCTTATTGCATCTTTTAATTGGTATGTAGCAAAGGAGGTGCAAAATCAATAGTCCACATGGGCCAGATATTGAATGAAAATGAATGAAATGGTCTAAAGGTAAACCAAAAGGAACCGCAAGGGTCTGCAGCAAAGCAGAGGAGAGGAGAGGAAGAGCCATGCTCAAAGGGGCATGAGCCATAAAGCTCCAGCTGATGGCTTCCTGCAATGGAGCACTGTTGAGAGCCTCCAATTACTCCAGAAAAGACTAAAATAAAGATGCTTACATAAAACTTCCTGATTTCTTAATAGCAGCAACTAATTGAAAAGTAAAATTCACTGTTAGGAGAAAATATGTCTGCAGGTCTACTTCACATGCAAAAAAGAGGTGTGCTGGGTTATAAAGGTCACATTTCATTGCCATATTGCAGAAATGTAAACATTATGAATAAAAATTCTGCTCACTAATAGCCTTCCTTCAGCAACCTTACCCCAATATAGAGAGGAAGATTAATATAGCATATGCATACAAATTTTACACTAAGACTCAGTTACCTCTGGCAACATAAAAAAAACTACATTCTCCCTGTGTTATTGAAACCAGATCTCAAAAGCTTTGCCATATATATGCTGTTTTGTGCACTACCAAAAAGGGCGCACAGAGTTTTCTAAAAGTTCAAAAATTCTAAAGATACTGTACTAAAACTGTTTAAAAAATGGTTTTTAACTTGTAATCAACATAGGACATTAAAGTTTCATATCAAAGACTGTACTTCAACACAGATAATTTTTCCTGACCACTGCAAAAAATTTTGCTTTTCTTAGCCCAACAATTTTCACAGATGCTAAGCACAATGTGAAGCATTTTATAAGCATAAACTCATTTAATCCCCATATAACTCTGCAAGTTAGGTGTGATTACTAATGCCACATTAAAGGTAAGGAAATGAGCCTTTGAGAAATAATTTGCCCAAAGTCACATGGCTTAACTGGCAGTCTAACTAGCATGAAAAAGTGCAGACTTGTTACTGAACACTTCTGTTCAGTATTTCCATTAAGAAACTGGTGAGGGAACAAAACCACTGAAGTTCCCAGGTATGAGTATGAACAGCCAGATTACATCAGAACTACGCTGACAACTAGGCAAAAGGAGACTCAACTGAATGGAATTGAGTACAGTCAGGGAGGAGGGGAAAACTAATGAGGAAACTGCTATGAGTAACAAAAAAGTTTTTCTTAAAAAGACTGCCTCTCAAGACTTTGATTTCCCAATCTCAAGAGTAAGAACTGAACTAGATCAGCAGTTCACCCTTTTATGTCTCCCAATACTCTTCCAAAAGTTACTCTCAAAAATATACATGCATGCACACACTCACACATATACACCCTCACCCCCCACACTCACTGTGCCATCCATTAGGAAGGATTATGTGCCCTAGAAAAGCTATGTTTTAATCATGATACAATCTTGTAAGATTCTTTTAAACCATTTATTTTAATCCCTATTCAGTACTATAGGCTGGAATCTTTTAATTAGATTATCTCCATGGTGATATGACTCACCCAATTTTGGGTATTAAGCTTGATTAGAGGGAGATGTGACTCCACCCATTCCAGGTGGGCCCGGACTAGTTTACTGGAATCCTTTAAAAGAATAAGAAGTGTTTTGGAGAGAGCAACAGAGCCACCAGAGGAGAGAGGAGAGAGCCTTGAGACCAAGAGCCCATGCAGCCAGAGACTTTTGGAGACCAAGAAGGAAAATGCCCTGGGGGAGTTTCATGAAACAAGGAGCCTGGAAAGGAAGCTAGCAGATATCTCCATGTTCACCATGTGCCTTTAAAGATGAGAGAGAAACCCTGAACTTCATTGGCCTTTTTTTGAGTGAACGTAAACTCTTGTTTGGTGCCTTAATTTGGACATGTTTATAGACTTGCTTTAATTTGGACATTTTCACAGCTTTAGAGCTGCAAACTTGCAAGTTAATAAATTCCCCCTTTTAAAAGCCATTCTATTTCTGGTATATTGCACTCCAGCAGCTAGCAAACTAGTACACACATAATCACTCTCTACCCACACACTTACATATTTATACATACCACACACACACCCACATACACACCCACACACTTATACATTTATACATACTACACACACTTACACACATACCATTTTGGTCTCAGGCAGATCATGAACCTAAGGCCCCCCAGGCACCTTCCCCACCAACCCCACTCTCCATCCCAGGTCAAGAGTACTAAGTGACCCCCAAGCTCCCTCTGGCCTTGAGGTGGGTGAATCCAAGATACAAAACAAGCAACCTATCTGGACAAAATGGAAAAGAACCTACAAAGTACAGCAGAGTGCAAATTACATTTTAACTTAATGCCTTCACTCTACAGGGAGATGTACAAATACTGACAGAGCACTAGGAAACTGGAAAACATGATTAAACTCTCACTGCTGCTATACAGGTGTTGGATCCAGCTCTGAAGCTCATCAGGAGAGGACTGAAATCCCCAATTCCAACTGTGGAGAAGATGCTCAGAGACTTGCTAATCAGATCTACATGAGGTTATAAAAACCAGTTATCCTGAAAGGAATCATGAACCTGTAAGTTTTTAAAAATTCTCTCACAAAGGCTGAGATGAGGCCATAAAAAGGGCAAAGCACAAGGAAACTGGTTTTTCCATGATGGCATGGGATTTTGCTCAGATATGGCAAGCTCCCTGCTGGCCTGGGCTGTGCAGTCCTACAGTCAGGTGCATAGTGACAAGATCACCACTGACCCTCCCGGGTGCCTGGTTCCACCTGCCACCAGAGAGGGCCCTCTATGCAAACCCTCAAGTCCAGCCACCTAAACAAGCCTCACTTAAAAACCTCTCAGATGAGATGAAAAGAAAAATCATACTCCTCAGTGTGGCATACATTACCAAAAACACTCCTTGGGAGACCACCAATGTATATTTAGAATTAAGCAAAAAAAGTACCAAAACAAGGAGAAATATCTGTGGTGAAAACATACTTCCATTTTAACAGCAACTGACAATGTGAGACTTCAATCTTCTAAATAAAATCCAGAAGCAGCAAGAATGTCATTTGAGGCCTATTCCCACACTAAGGGGTAAAAGCTGGCACTTCAATGAAAAAATTCAGAAATCCACGGAAATTATCATTAAAATAAATGCTATCCCAATACTAGGTATTTAAGAGAAATGATGTACAGCTTCTCTACCCTGCTAGGCAAAAAAAGTGCCTTCTGACCACCACACAGATTCCACAAAACCTGGGAATAATGCCCATCCAGGGGTGAGAGAAGCAAATTCCCCAAATTTTACATAAACAGTTGCCAGTTTCTACAATGCCAACACCAACATTCAAAGAATCTACACCATGTACCCACTGCAAGGGCCACTACAAATTACCAAAGTTACAGCAAATTAATTAATCAAATAGTTATGAACCATAAATAGTGCAGAGTTAACTCCAGACAGCGAATATATATATATATGTGTGTGTGTGTGTGTGTGTGTGTGTGTATTTTCTCACACATAATCTTTATACAAAAGCTAAAAAACATTACTAGTTACAACTATCAGTTATTTCTAGCTGACATCAGGGATGACTTCTTTCTCTCCTTTCTGGCTTACCTTTAGAATTACCTGTAATTTCTAAATAAATACAATAAATTGAGTCTTGATATCAGGCATGGACTCCATTTTAGCTTTTAGTCTGGGGCACTGCCCAGGCAGAAAGTGACAGAAATCATATGAATATCAAGTTGTTGCTTTGTCCCCAAAAAATGGCATTCCCAAAGGATGCTGCTGTAATCTGTGGAAGAATCATATACAGATCTGCTAAGTCAGGGCTTCCAAAGAGTCTGGAAATGTTTGTGCTGGAGAGAAGGGGCAAGTGGAGAGTGGATGTGCTTGACTCTTGAAAGGCTGGGGCCTGAGAGTCCGGGATTCTATAAAAGGGTAGTATAGTAAATGAGGGTTTGACTGGGATTGACTGGCCACTGAGGCCAGCACAAACACCTACTGGAGGCTTTTAAATCTGTGAGAAAACTGTGATTAGGCCACTGGAGACATTTCTAAATAAAGGTAGGGCTGGGGAGTGTTCTAGTTTGCTAGCTGCCAGAATGCAATATAACAGAAACAGAATGGCTTTTTAACAAGGGGAATTTAATAAGTTGCTAGTTTACAGTTCTAAGGCTGAGAAAATGTTCCAATTAAAGCAAGTCTATAGAAATGTTCAATCAAAGACATCCAGGGAAAGATACCTTGGTTCAAGAAGGCCGATGAAGTTCAGGGTTTCTCTCTCAAATGAGAAGGCACATGGTGAACACAGTCAGGGCTTCTCTCTCAGCTGGAAGGGCACATGGCAAATACGGCATCATATACTAGCTTACTCTCCTGGCTTCTGGTTTCATGAAGCTCCCCAGGAGGCATCTTCCATCTTCATCTCCAATGGACTCTCTGCTTCGTGATGCTGAAGTATTCTCTGCTCTCTCTGAATCTCTCTCTCCAAAATGTTTCCTCTTTTATAGGACTCCAGTAAACCAATCAAGACCCACTCAAATGGGTGGAGACATGTTATCCCCTAATCCAGTTTAACAACCATTCTTGACTAAATCACATCAACCAGGGAGATGATCTCATTACAGTTTCAAATACACAGTATTGAATAGGGATTATTCTACCTTTATAAAATGGGATTTATATCAAAACATGGCTTTTCTTAGGGGACATACTACCTTTCAAACCAGCACAGGGAGGGAGACATATCCTTTGTTTTCTCAAAATAAACAAGATAGATTTTTAGAAATGCAAAATGTGACTGTCAGCTGTATTGGTCACTAGAAAGTATTTCCTTATAAAAATCCTAGCAAGTCATATTTTTCAAAAAAGTCCATACACAGCTTTCAAACAGATGATGTAAATTAAAAAAAAAATGAAAGAAAAAGGCCACACTTTCCTGTGGAAACAGAAACAAAGTCAAACCTTCAAAACTATTTAGCATTCTGCTATATAAAACATAAACCTCACATTCCTACAACTTTTGTGGTTTTCTAACCACAGTAATGTGAGAGTGGTGATTTGTAGCAAAACCTGATGTTAAACATAATTATATGACATTACTAATTACACAGTAATTTTACCAATAAATATTTTGGTTAAGAACTACTTTGTCATCTTTACAAGTATTTTTAGTTGAAAGCAAGTGGTTGGATAATACACGGGGTCATGGTTCTGATTTTTTAGAATCTATTTTTAAATTCTGGTGATGTCTGATTTCAGAACCCATCACTTGGAAAGGATAAACCACAAGAGTGTTACTTTGAGAAGCAAAAGACCCAAGTAACTCACCAAGGATCACAAAGCTGCCTCTCCATATTAAAGAACAGCTATACAAATTTTCTTATTATATATATATATTTTTTACATAGTTATTTTTTGGGGTGGGCCTCCCTTCAGATTCCTCCCCTAAATATGCAAATTTCTTTCTACTAGAAATTAAATTTCAGATTTAAAAATACATACCCAGCTGCTGTAAACTATCCCATAGCGGTTATAGGCTTTTTATAAAAATTAGCAATAATTTTAGTTTTGTGATCTCTTACATGGCTTTTAATCTTTTTTTAAGCAACCCACATCTAATTTGGAGGTCAAGAGTTTGCCATGGCTGACTGTTAAACTTACCCACATGTCTTCTCTCCAAGATTTTACACACAGTGCTCTCGCTACTTGGACTTCTCTCAGGGCAGAAGCTGCCCCATCCCCTTACTCTACTCAACAGCATGTTGTCTGGGCACCCCTTCTGCACACAAGGCCACCTCTCACTGCAGCAGGAAGTCTGCCCATTGTGTGAGGGAGACAGGTAGGAGAATATCAGCCCTCAGTCCACAACCCTGATCCCCAGCCACCTCCACAGGAGGTCTCAAGCTGACCTGCAGGTTGGCCAGTGCACCATCCACTGCACCCCAAGGGTCTCAGCACAATGCCAGCCTGTACTCCTGTAGCCCCACAGCTCCAACCTGTGCTTCCACAGCCCCAGCACCTCAAGGCCCTCACCACATCTCCATCCTGTGCTCTTGCAGCTTCAGCACCCCGAAGCCCTCACCACATCTCCAATCTGCACACCCACAGCCCTAGCAATCTGAGGGCCTCAGCACAGCTCCTGCCTGAGCTACCACAGCCCCAGCACCCCGAGGGTCAACGGAGTTCTCGCCCCACGAGGGGCCTGCAGATTCCAGCCCCAAGGGCACAGATGTTATTCTTCTTCCAGGAAAACCCATTTACAGTCTTGGAATTCTAACTCCTCTCCTCCTCCCGCCCCCAACCAGCGGCCAAGAAACTGACTTGTTTCCCTCAAATGCTGAAGTCAAGTGGAGAAAGTAGGACATCGACTAATTGCGATTTTCTCGATACACTATTAGAAACAGACAGGGTCTCCAGGTCTGATAAGTGGGAGAATTCCAAAGAGACTCCAAGGAGGAAACTGCGGAAAATGGAGCAGAACAGTGAGAGGTCTTATTTAAAATTAAATTTAAAACGATTAACAGCAACAAGAACAAGATGGCTGGCACGCGCCTGCATTCCAGGTGCAAGAAGTCCATGAAATGAGTACAAGACGCAACTGAGGAGATGGTGCCCCGCAACGCGCCTAGGTCCGCTCCACCCAGGCCTGGGAGGGGGACACAGGAGGCGCGGCCGAGGGGCAAGGGGACAGCACTTGGCGCACAGCTGTCTCCCCCATGCCGAGGCGCACGCACCTGTGCCGTGAAAACATGACCGGATGGTCACGTGACCAGACTACCCCCCCACCCCGTGCTCTGGTGGTGCTCCTGCCCTCGCCCCCTTGGCCCAGTCCCAAGCCGTTGGGGGAACACGCCGACGTTGCACCGCAGCGCGCAGGGGCAGACGTGCGCCCCACAGTCTCCAGCTCCCCCAAACCCCGCCCCGCCCCCCACGCCCGTCCCGGACCAGCGTCCTCCCAACCGCAGGGACCACCCTCAGGGTGCACTCCGCGAGGACCCGCCCAGGACGCAGCCGTTCGGCGGAGCCCTCAGCGCAGTCGGAGCTCACAGCCAGTGCCTGGCATGAAGCAGCAGGCCCTGGCTGGCGGGGATCGGGAGGGAGCGGAACACGGGAGACGCCAGCCACAGAGACCCGGCACCACCCCTTCCGGCTGCCTCGGCCGCCCACCGCTCCCCAGAGACTCGAGGACCCCGCAGCCCGCCCTGCTTAGCGCGCGCGCCTCTGTACCGCGGTGCACGCGGGCCCCTCCCACTTCTGCTGGCCGCGCCCGGGCCCCAGCCGCTGGTCCGCTTCAAATTGAAATTCCCCTGGAGCCCTCGGTGCACCAGCCCGCCTCCACGGCGGAAGCTCAGCCCGCAGCCACGTGGGAGGTGCCCCCGTCATGGAAAGCCCCCGCAGCCGGCGCCACGCCACCCTCCCGACCACGTCTCCTGATGCCACGACCCATGATCTTGGGTCTCGCGGCAGGCCACGTCTCCGGTGTCCTGGCGCCACTCCCCTTTCTCGGGGCTTGCGGGACGCACCTCATTCTGTTAGGGCTGCCCAGTATGGGTGCCCACTCAACCTACTAAAGTTCTTTCCGCTAAAGGCATCCACTGACTAAGCCTTCACTAGGAACCTCTCGGTGGGGCCACAGCGAGGCCCTCAGGGCCCAGCGGGGCTGCGCTGTCCGTCGACCCTCGTCCCGTCGGCTCCCGCTCCCTCCCCTTGCTAGTCCTGCCAGGCCGCCAACTCCTCCCCTCACTGACATGGTCTGTCCTTTGCGGGTCCCTTTCACTGAGGCTACTGCCTTCTTTCCTTTCTAAACACAGCCTTTGATAAAGTGCTGAGACTCCGTACCAGCGCCTCGCCTGTGTAGATATTTTTTCAGCTTACAGACCACATAACAAGCATTTTATCATCTGAATCTCACCATAACCCTAAGAAAAAAGTAGGGTGGGTGTTTTATCTCTGTTTCATCAAAGAAAATTTAGAAGCGGGAACATAAATTATTTTCTGAAGTCCTTTTAGTAAGCAGTAAAATAATAATAGCTAACATTTATTGCATACTATATTTGCTAGGCTTTGCCCTAAGACCCTCTCAGGTTTTTCACTTAATTCTCATTACAAACCCATATGCTAAGTCCATAGGTTAAATTTAATAGGTTGCAGTAACCCAGAGTGGACGCCCGATTGGAAGGCAGTTCTAGTGAAAGAGACTGGGGAATTTTAACAAGCAATACTATTATGAACCTAGAGGCAGATTCACATACAATGAAACTAATAAGCTTACGCTTCATGACCCCTCATTTGCACAGGCCTTGACATTAGATTTATGTTTGTAATTTCATGTTGTTTTATCAAAGAGGATCCCTAGGGGTGGGCCATGGTGGCGCAGCAGGCAGAGTTCTCGCCTGCCATGCCAGAGACCCGTGTTCGATTCCCTGTAACTGCCCATGTGAAAAAAAAAAAAGAGGATCCCTAAAATTACATAAGGTCTAGTGCCCACAAAGCTTTGATGAAACCCCTTTAAAATACACTAGATCAAAATAGTAACATAAATACAGGCGTAATTAATAAAACAATAATGCACTTATCCTAGGAAAGGATAGCCCTATTATAATCTTTATTGGAAAATGTGAATCTCTATTATTTACCAACTTTTAAGGAGAACATTGACAAGCTAAATTATATCCATAGATGGGTGACCTTGATAGCATGAGAGCCAGCAAGATTCAGCCTAAAGACATGATTAAAGGGGACAGAAAGGTAGTTATCAAATATCTAAAGGGATGTGTTCTGGCCACAGCACTACGTGGTCCTGGCATGTCATTGGGATGGAGCAGATTCAGGAAGGACCTAGCAAGAACTGAGTGCAGAAAAATCAAGTCCCAGGAACTCTAAGAAAGTGAAGAAAACATATGGAACATGATACCTACAGATGTTAGCAAATAACAGTTGGTCAGCCAAGCAAGCAGACAAGTCTAACAGGGAGGGACGAGGGAGGTGCATGCACAAGCAGGACAAAGTCCTGAAACAAGTGATATCCAGAAACACAGATGGGCCTCTAGCAGCATGGGACAGGACTGCCAGGCTGGGGAATCCCCTGGAAAGAGACTAATAGAAACCACACTGGTTCTTTCCACTAGACAGTTGGGAATAACAACAAAGGACTGACGCAAAGAACCAAGCAGATCTCTTGGTTCTTACCAGACCTGAAAGTCACCATATCCAAACTGAGCATCACAGCATCAATCATGGAAACCATCTGCAAATAGAGCCTGTCTGGCGATATGGAGAATTTTATGTACTTACTTGCTTACCAATTCACTCACCCAGGCGAGGCCCTGGGAAAGCCTAATGAAATGTCACTACATTGACGTTTCATTCTTTTATCTTTGTGTGTTTCAAGTGCCAGCCAAAGCCAGGTGGAAGAACTGTAGTGGCTCTGCCTTGAGAACCTGCCCTTCCTTTACATAATTCACAGGCAGAAGGGCCTGAAGATGCACATTTCTCCTCTGATTGAGGCATCCCATCTCACTGCCACAAGCAACAAATACACCACACAAATGCCAGGAGGAGTCACTCTGTCACCTAGGCAATCACTGAGACAATTTCAGTTATCCATGGTTGTATAACTGCAAAATGAGGTGACGTAAAGCAACCACCATCTTACTGCTCATGATTCTTTGGGGAAGAATTTGAGCAGGGCACTGGAGTCTGGCTCATCTTTGCTCCATGTGTTGTCACTGGGTTGGCTCAATTGTGGATGAGAGATCCAAGATCCAAAATGGCTTCTGTTTTGGCTTATTAACTCTGCTCAATTGCAATATATCAGAAATGGAATGACTTTTTAAAAAAGGACTTTATTGTTACAAGTTTACAGTTCTAAGGCTATAAGAATATACAAACTAGGCAAGATGACTCAAGAAAGGCCGATGGGTCCAGAATACCTCTCAGCTGGAAAGGCACGTAGCTGGCATCTGCTGGGATTTTTTACTTCTGGTTTCAAACAGCTTCCCCAGGATCATTTTCTTTCTGCCTCTTCAAACATCTGGTCTCATGTTGGCTCTGAGCTTTCTCAAAAAATGGTTCCCTCTTAAAGGATTCCAGTAAGCAACCCCACCTTGAATGGGTGAAGACACAGCTCCATGAAAACCACCTAATGAAAAGGTCCCACCCACATTTGGGTGAGTCACATCTCCATAGAAACAACTTAATCAAAAAGATCCCACCCAGCAATAATGAATGAGGTTTAAAGGGCAGGGCTCTTCTTGGGTACAGAGAAAGTTTTCAGTTTCAAACTGAAACACAGCCTCCCTCACATTTGGTGTTGCCTATCAAATGGAGCCTCTCTCCCTTCTCCCTCTTCCTCTGTGGCTCTCTAGATGGACAGCAACCCAAGGCCCTTTTTCTATCTAAGTTACACTGGCTGAGGTAATCTCATTTTTAATGCCACTCCCAACTACTGTGTCATGGTTAGGGACATGTGTCAACTTGGCCAAGTTGTGGTACCTGTTTATCTGATTGGGCAAGTACTGGCCTGTCTGTTGCAATGAGGACATTTCATAGGATTAGATCATGATCACGTCAGCTGCATCCACAGCTGATTCCATTTGTAATCAGCCAAAAGGGAGTGTCTTCTACAATTAGTGATGCTTAATCTAATCACGGGAAGCCTTTTAAGGAGAACTCAGAGGAGACGGGTCCCATTCCTGCTTCAGCTGGTGAGCCTCTCCTGTGGAGTTCATCCAGACCCTCCATCAGAGTTGTTGGCTTCAAAGCCTGCCCTGTGGATTTTGGACTCTGCGTTCCTGCAGTCACATGAGACACTTTGATAAATTTTATATTTGCAAGTGTTCCCTGTTGATTCTGTTTCTCTAGAGAACCCTAACTAATACATATTGTTAATAACAGACATAGGCACTGTAATCCTGCCAAACAGAGGCATTCCATCAGTTGTAGTTGGGGTTTTGCCACACATGCAAAATGTGTGGCTCAAAGACAGAGGAAGAGGCCTGGACATGCAGATCCCCTAAGCTGATGTAGACTCTCCACGGTTGCTCCTGATGGAATCTCATGATCAGTTTTCCTTAGACTCAAGAGCAGAAACAGAATCAGCCCAATAAAAATCCCAGAAAATCTACATTTAGAAAGGGTAAAACAAAGGTGTGTCCTCTCAGTTTAACAATTTGAGTGTCATCATGTTCCAGGCTCCATACCAAGCTCTGGACATAGAAAAATGGACAATGCCTTGTCTCTTCTATCATGGAGCTCATGG
This sequence comes from Tamandua tetradactyla, assembly GCF_023851605.1. NCBI lineage: Eukaryota > Metazoa > Chordata > Mammalia > Pilosa > Myrmecophagidae > Tamandua > Tamandua tetradactyla. The sequence goes on from NC_135332.1 coordinate 79,207,074, forward strand.
GAAAGGGTCAGAAGTTATGGTTTCTGCCTGTCCTCAAATAAATGTACTACCTAACAGGGACTATACTTAATCTCTGCTACTGCATTAGAGTATATACAAAATATGAGGACAACACAATGTTTTTCAATAGCCATATAAAAACATCACTGAGTCATCTTTTATGCCTATTAAATTCAGACAGTAGCACAGAACAAGATCATAAAAGTTTATATTTAACTTTCATTCTCAGTGGTAGGTAAAGAAGGGGTGTAGAGCCTTAAGTGTGTACCTGACCCTCACTTGGAAAAAGCTGATGGTGCCAAGATGGAGGGCTCCAGGTGCACTCACATGATAAACCCAGAGTCTATGTCAAAGAGGACACTGTGGGAAGAGCCTTGTTGGCATGGCTCCCCATTCTGTAGGAAGCAGGCAGGTGTCTTACTATGAGAAATGATCTGAGAACACCAAGATTCAGTAGAAATCGAGTGGCATGTGCCATCCCTAAAAGGCCTGTGGTCAGCGGATAGCATTTGCTGAGCTCTCTCCAGACAGTAACTGGGGCAAGTGTTCAGAGGAGAGAAACTGACCTATACATATATGGTAACTTGATTTATAAGAAAGCTGTCACCTCAGGAAAATGGGAAAGGATATTCTGCCAATAAATGGCATTGAGTCCAATACTATGAATCTTCATCCATATCTCCTCCCATAGACAGAAACCCATTCTAGCTGGATCATAGACACAATGCAAATGATAAAATAAAACTTCTAGAATGTAATATAAAAGAAGAGTCTATAAGACCTTGAGGTAGGCAAGAATTTCTTAGAATTAAAAACAACAACAAAGGAGCAGATTGATAAATTGCATTTCATTAATATTAAGAACTTTTGTTCATCAGAAGACACCATGAAGAGAATGAAAAAGCAAACTTCAGAGTGGAAGAAAATGTTTGGAATTCACATAGCTAACTGTGTCATTTTGAAACTGTTATATACCTCAGAAAAGCCATTTTCCTTGAAGCCAATCTTATGTGAGCAGATCTCATTGGGTGAGACCTTTTGATTAGGTTATTTCCATTGAGATGTGACTCTGCCCACTCAAGGTGAATCTTAGTCTGCTTACTGGAGTCCTTTAAGAGGGGGACGTTTTGGAGAGAACACAGAGGTTTGGTGATGCAGAAGGAAAGCATCCCAGGAGATACCAGAAGCTGAGAGAGCCAACTGAACCCAGAATTCAGGAGAGAAGGACAACAGATGTCTCCTTGTACTCTCCCATGTACCAGCAGCCTTACTTCTGAGAAAGTATCCTCTTGTTGGTGCCTTAATTTGTACATTTTCATGGCCTTAGAATTGTAACTTACAAGTTAAAATCCCTTTTATAAAAGCCAGCCCATTTCTGGTATATTGCATTCCAGCAGCTTTAGCAAACCAAAATACTGACAAAGTAGTCTTATGTAGAATGTATAAAGAACACCTACAGGTCAATTAAAAAAAACAATAGAAAATAGACAAAAAACATGAAGACATCATAAAAATGGATACTCAAATTCCAACAAGCTTATGAAAAGATGCTCAACATCTTCAGTCAACAGAGAAATGCAAATTAAAATCACAATGTTATACCACTATATACCTACCAGATTTGCTAAAATAAAAAAGAATTGCACCAGATGTTGGCAAGGATGGTGAGAGCATATTTGATAAAAACAATTTGGAAAACTTCCTCAGTATGTAATATAGCTGAACATATGCCTATCTTATGACTCTTTGCAAGGGATGTATTCTAAAGGAATGTGTACATATATGTACCAAAAGACACATATGCAAATGCTCCTAGCAGCATATTAACAGCTCAAATAACAAAAGGACTGTAAACAACATCATTATGGTATATCCATATAGCCAATTACAACACAGTCATGAAAATGAACTATCCCTTTAAGCAAACATGAATGTACCTCAAAAATAGAATACTGAGTGAAAAAAGCCAGACACAAAAGCATATATAAAGTGTAATTCTATTTATGTAAATTTCAAAAACAGGCAATAATAATCAATGGTGATGATAATGAAGGATGCTTGTAAATTTGCTGTGGGGTGACAATTGAGAGTGGCTACTGAAAGGTTGGCAATTTTCTATTTTCTGATATTGGGGATGATTACACAGATGTATTAACTTTTCAAAATTTCACTGTGTGGTAAACTTATGGTTAGTGCCAACTTTTCTCTATGAATATTAAACTTCAGTTAAAAAACACATGCTGAGGCAAAATATGTACCTACAGGATTTATATGTGGTAGTGTCTTTTTCTTTTATCTTAGATCTTCCCAGCAGCAAGAGTTAAACAACTCCTCACTCTATGCGTATATTTCAAATTCCACATTCAAAATATGAAAATGAATTTTAAAATAGCATAAATACTGCCATTAATATTTGGTTTAGTAGGATTAACCTGCTTTCTTCATTCTCTACCTGTTTTAGATGCTGCTATCTAAGTAAATGCTGGTTTTTTCTTTTCATTTCTGAAAAATTTTCAAAAGGAGCACATTTGGTTCCAGTTTGACCAGCAAAATTAAATATGCTTTGTCTCTCATAATTATAGGTACCTTTAGGTTTATTATATCAATAATATAATTAATATTTGTCAATAGCAGATTTTATTTGTATTCAGGAAAATAAACATTTGATATAATGTCTCTAACTATATAGGAACTCCACATACAAGGCCATTTTTATATATTCTCTAAAAAATTATCTAATAATCTTCACAATTAATCTTTAACATTAATATAATATCTGGATGATCTTTATCTAATTATCTAGTGATGAATCTTAGAAAATTTACAAGTTGGGCTCAGCAAATTCCTCAGTCTATTTCTTCAGAAAAATTTTATAGAAAAAATAACATCCCTGAGAACAGACTATTTAAAAGAAATAATAAGTAGGTTTTATGAACAAAGATGTAAGCTTGTTTTATGATTTGCATAAAAAACCAGCAAATGAAATTAATGAATATTTGTCAAATTCCTAGTCTGTAAACATAGTTCTGGGTATTATAAGGGATACAGAAATAACTTGTGATGAAGGTCAGAAATACTGGTGTGTTCTTTACTTTTGAATATAAATGTCTTGAATGGGATGTGCCCATTCTTTGTGAGTGATCAAGGAATTAGGTCACTAGCATAATTACACTTGTGTACATAGGCACAGCAGAAGAAATATATTCCTCATCACACATGTTCTAAAGTGAAGAGAATATTTTACAAATTTGCAGAACATGGGATGCATTGTTTGTGTAAGAACAATTCTAGGCCCACGAGGGCTTGTGTTACCATATTCCCCTTGTTAACCCTCCCAGACTGGAAAAGGATATAATACTAACCACGATGAAAAATAAATAAGTAATGGGCTGGAAAAGTAAGTAGATTATTTTCCATTTTGGTGACATGGAAATTGTTCTCTTTGATGAATCATGGAACAATTTAAATAAGGAGAATTCCCAGAGGAAAGGATGAGAAACAAGACTCAGGAAACAATGTAATAAAAGGAACTTAAAACTACTTCTAAATGAAGTGTTTACAGAATTGCTTGGAATGTTATAATGGGTTTAATTCTAAGCAGGTGGAACTTTCTACTAGAATAATATTTACAATGTATGCCCCTTCAAAGTTCTCGATGCCACACTCTACACATCAGTTTATTCAAGAGGACTGAAGTCCTGTTTTTTTCACTGACTTAGTGCTACAGCACTGGACTTTTGGTAAATGAAACCTCGAGAGTGCATGGGGCTGGGCTGGGTTGGGGTGGGACTGAGGCTGGGGCTGGGGCTGGAGTTGCGGCTGGGGCTGGGCCTGGTCTAGGTCTCCACCCAGGTACAGGACTGGGCCTGGCATCCTTTGCAGGGAGAGTACTGTTTTAGAGTCCAAGTTTTCCTTTTTGTTGTCATTTATGTAGCCTTCAAATACTGTCTATCTTCAAAACACAGAATTTGAATTAAAAAAAATCTCTCTCAGCTTCATTCCCCAGCATTTATGTGTTTTGCTCTCTCATCTGCAGTCTTCTCAGGATTTGCCCCATGGGTGAACATAGCAGCATCAGCTCCAACAATCTCAGGCACATGTCTCCACCATTTTCCTAATTTGCCCCTGACCTTCTTCTGTACTTGCCTGTGCTAAGATGTCTGTAAGATAAAGTTTGCCATTTTAACCATTTTAACTGTGCCATGAATCCCATTCACAATACTGTGCATCCATTAACACCATCTAGTCTCAAACTTTTTTATTCCCCCAAACAGCTTCCTCAACTTTTATTAACTTTTTTGAGTGTTACCAAAAGGAAAATTTATTCCTTTTGCCAGCCTCAAATCCAGAATCCCTAGCACTGCCTGCATAGGTTGTCATTCACCTTGACTGGCCTCAGATCCACTGACATCATTTAACTCTTGGCAGACAGCTGTGATTGGACAAGGCCCCACCCTTGAGCTTTTTGGCTGGAGTGTGTCCTGTGATGCCAGTAAAACTTTTCAGTATATTAAGTTTACTGACCAATTGGTAAACATTTAAAGGAAGAGATACGAGCATGGGAAGTCATTTGCCATTATTTCTACTTCATATCTTTTATAATCTTGCAGAAAAGTCTATAACCCTATATTTATATTAGGAGACTCTATGCATGTAAACTACTTTGATGTTATGATTTCAAAGGGTTTTTTTGCTTCCTGAGGTCTAACAAGAGAAAGATTTACTTTAGTATAAGTCTTACATGATCAACAAAGAACTTCAGTAATTTTTTAAGTTTCAAAACAAAATTATCTAAACACCTGGAAACTATTAAAGAACTGAGGAAGTTATGCCATAGTTAAATTTAGGAAGACATTTTCATTACAAATTCCTTATGTCTATATAAAACAAAACTAAATGACCATTTAACTCAAATTTTTTATATTAATGAGGCCTAGATACTTAAAATATTGTGATAGAAATAGAAAATTAATCTTAAGATGAACAGTGACTCACTGCTTACCTGCCTGAGTAAGGTAGTTAATTAAGGTTATGATAGATATAAAAATGCTGACTTTAATAATAATGTAATATATTATTTATATACATTTTGATGCATATTAAATATATGTTCTATATTTATTATTTAGAATATAATGGAGAGATCCCAGACTCAGAAGTCAGACAATGTTAGTTTTAACTTCCAGCTATACCACTTAATAGCTGCATGAAATTGGGCAAGATTCATCCAGGTGAGCCGCATGGTTCTGTTTTGTATGGAACAGGGAAAACCTTCTGAAAAAAATGATTGTGTGAGATAATGCACCTGGCAACACTTGACACAGTTCTTGCACTGGCTATTTGTTTGATACGTTCTGCTTTCTTTTCATTCCCTTCTGTTTTGCTTGCTCTTGGTCTTCACCAGTGTGGTAATTTGCTATGTTAGCTTTCACTTCAGGGTTTAAGGGAAAACCACGTGAAAGTTTTTAAGAATTTCCTGTGTATATATTTTCCCATTAGAAATCCTCAAGAGGACTGTGTCTATTTTAGGACAGCCATGTGGCAATGTGAGAGGATACTGTGATTGGGAGATGAGGGAAGGAAGCCACTTGTTCGTGTTAGCAGCCCGGTCTTGTCCTCACCCTGACAGGTGTCCTGATTCCAGAGCGCTTGCTCCTTTTGCCCATCAATGCTGTCATCTGTCTTAACCACGTGCCTGAGGGCCCCACCAGTTCAGTACAGCATTAGTGGGACGTAGGGTTCTAAACCACTGATTTATAAGATGATACGGCAGGCCAGACTAGGGCTGGGCTGGGGCCACTGAGATAACCTGAGTGGGGGAAGACCCCAGGCATGTGCCCGACAAACTGCTCCCCGGTTCCCCAGAGAAAAAAAATGGACACAATCACTGTGAAAAGACCTGAGGCCAGGAGGTGTCAAGGCAACACAAACCCAAACCCATTCAAGCTGAGCTGTGGATGGAGGGTGCTTGAAAAGAAAGTGGAAATGGGTGGGTGAAGCCGCACACATGACCCAAGTCCTCAGATCTCAGGCTGCAGTGGCGCCCCCCGCCCAGGTGCAGCTCCTCACAGCCGCCGTGGGCTCTGAGCCGGGGAAAGACCCTCCTAAGGGATGACTTTGTGGAATCAATAGATAGATATCCCGTCCTGCTTTCCAGTATACTGGATTACCATGAGGACAGCCCTTACCTCCTGCCCCTGCGATGGTGAAGACCTGTGACTAACCTTCATTTGTCCCCATTTACCAGTTTTTCAACATTAAAGCCATGTCATCATTAAAGACAGCCCCGAATGTTTTTTAACAAAAGGTCTTCCATCAGCACAGAGTTCACTCACCTCAGTTAGACTTAGGTCAGTTAGACTGGACCTAACTGAACTGGGCCCGCCTGCCATGTACAGTGGCGCAGACTTTCACCCACAGATCTCCTAGGCCTCGAGCCACCGTTTTCTTACACGTCCTCGGCAGGTGATCCATCTGCGCATGCTCGGTTACCAGAGCACCTCTGCGTCCTCGGAAACATGCGGCCCACCTGCGCATGCTTGGTCGCCAGATCCCCTCTAAAGTGCTGCTATGCTCTTTACCCTTCACCTGCATTGTTTCTCTGACAAACTGTCTGCATTCCTGCCATTCAGGGAGACAGACTTGGGGCCGCCAGGCAATCTGCTGGCCCGCTGCAGGCCTCGGGGTGACTCTTCCTCCTCGTCCCAGTGCACCTCTCAGCGCGGCCCCACAGACCCCCCTCCCTAAGGAACCACCTCTCGCTGCTTTTGCCAGCCAGGCCTCCCACGGTCTCTTTTTTTTAAAGTTATAGTATTTTATTATCAAGCATCACAAAATATTTTATAATAAGAAACAAATATGTGATCATCCAATTTTCTTGATTAAGAATAATTTACAGCATCAGTTACATATACACAATTGTCCACAACTGAACTTTGCCTCTGACATATTCCCGAATAATACTTAACATTATTGAACTTAAAACAGTAACATCATTTTGTTGGCTTTAAGTAATATGAAGCGATTAGTACTTACTTAGGTGAGATAAATGGTTTCATATCCACATTTTATGTGTAAAACTGATAAGCATTGACACTATTACAGTTCAGGGGAGAAACAGCAAGGGTGGGGAGAGCCAATCACTCCCTTCCCTTTCTTTTATTACTCCCAATCAACTAAGATAGGTGACAGGTAGAACCTTAAGGCCTTCTCCTAAATTTAAATGCAAAAAAACTACATTTTTTAATTCAACCATAGCAAAATGCCAGTCAAATGATTTCTTTTCATCACCTTGCTCATCCCTGAGGAGCCTGCCTGCAGTGCCTCTGACTATGCAAACATGGATGCTTTCCTCTACACCTCTCTTTATTTTCTTCCTTCAGTTCCACTGCAGATGAATGGCCAGTGAAAAATGGACCAGTCTGGCCACAGGGAGAAAGCACTGGGCAAAGCCCCCTCCTCACAGCATGTCCCACCTTCAGACTGGTCCTGAACTGTGCTCCCTGAACCATTACATGGAACTGAGGCCCATCCACTGTCACCATGGATGCACTGGAGCCCCGCTACGGCCTTGGCCATGTCCTCCATTGCTTCAGAGAACCCAGGTCTCCCCCATTCGCTACTTCCCCCTTGTCACACTGGACATGAACTTCCCTGAGGCCTGGCCAGGCCACAACGACCTTTGCTGCAGGCCTGCTCCTCTCCTCCAGGCCCACATCTCCCTGGCATCATTGCTGCTCCTCTCCTCTTCTCCAGGCACTTGTGTCCCCCAACAGCAGGCCTGCTCCTCTCCTCCACCAGGCCCACATCTCCCTTGACAACAGGACTGCTTCTCTCCTCTCCTCCAGGCCCATGTCTCTACTGACAACAGGCCTGCTCCTCTCCTCTCCTCCAGGCCCACATCTCCCTGACAGCAGGCCTGTTCCTCTCCTCCTCCAGGCCCATGTCTCCCCTGAGAGCAGGCCTGGTGCTCTTCTCCATGCCCATGTCTCTCCAACAGTAGGCCTGCTTCTCTCCTCCTCCAGACCCACATCTCCCCCTACAGCAGGCCTGTTCTTCTCCTCCAGGTCCATGTCTCCCTGACATCAGGCCTGCTCCTCTCTTCTCTTCCATGCCTTCATGTCCCCAGCAGCAGGACTGCTCCTCTCCTCTCCTCCAGTTCCACATCTCTCCCAACAGCAGGCCTGCTCCTCTCCTCTCCTCCAGTCCCATGTCTCCCTTGACTGCCTGCCTGCTCCTCTCTTCCTCCAGGCCCATGTCTCCCCAACAGCAGGCCTACTCCTCTCCTCTCCTCCAGGCTCATGTCTGCCTGACGTCAGGCCTGCTTCTCTCCTCTTCTCCAGGCCCATGTCTCCCCTGACAGCAAGCCTGCTCCTCTCCTCTCCTCCAGGCCCACTCCGAAAGCAGACCTGCTCCTCCCCTCTCCTCCAGGCCTTGCCCAGATGCCCCACAGCAGGGGTCTCTCCTCAGGATGCCATGTAATAAGCCACTTCTCCCACCACACATGCTTTTGTTCCCCCCACCCTGCCTTTTCTCTCTTGGCTCTTTTCACCATCCAACATCTTGTGAGGTTTTCTCATTTATCTTTATTTTTTAACTCTCCCCCTTAGAATAGCAGTTCCATGACAGCAGTGCATATCTCTTTTGTGCTGAGTCTGGAGGAGTGCCTGGCTCACAGCAGCCACCTAATAAATAAATACCTAAACCCACAAGCACTTAGGTGAGGGAATGGACACATGTAAGTGCATGCATATGAGTGTGTGCATGTGCTGGCCCAGTACCTGGCTGACCCTGAGACCCTGAGGCTCAGCCCCAAAGGCTGCCCTCCTTGCCGACATTGCTTCCAGAGCATGTGTGGCTGCCCTGGGCCCATGGGGGACATGGCCCCCCAACACCCTCACTGGGGGCAGGGATTCTCAGAGGAAATCTCCCAGGTCCTCAGGCAAGTCAGAAGGCAGAAGGCAAGGAAGGATCCTTCACCACATGCTCTCACACACACACACTCACACACTCTCACACTCTCACACATGCACTCACACACTCACACATACACACCCACACATTCACATATGCACTCACCACGCACTCACACAAACTCACACTCATGCAGACACTTGCACTCACACACTGTCACACACACTCACACTCATACACTCACACACACAGTGAAGCCACTATCAGTAAATAAGGAACATAAACCTGAGAAGAGGAGGTCCCGTGTTTGGACACCTCAAGCTTTTAGGAAACAGAGATTCCCTTGGAGTAAAAGGAATGTCATTCACAAATTCTCTTCACTTTGAGTCAGGCTGCCTGTGAGTGGGGCAGAGACGGGCTGGGGATTCCATGGCAGAAGGCCGAGGGACCCTGAGACAAGGCTCCCACCACCCAGGAAGCCGTCATATGCTAACCGGGATGTTTCAGACCAGTCCCAGTTCTGCCCTTTACTCATGCGTTCAGCCCGAGTGTTTGCGCAGCCTGCACTCATGCAAGCGGCATTGGGGTGGACAGCCTGAGGACGCCTCCCCTGCTGGGAGCCAGGTGGCAGGGCCGTGCCCCCACACCTCTGTGCCCCCCGACATGACTGAGGAGACGTCTGCAAAGGACATGGTTAAATGTCTCGCTTTTTTTCTCACCACGTTCATTCTAATTTCTGAGGATATGTTACCATGGAAAAAGAGTTCATGAGAGAGGGGCAGAGAAGTAGAGAGCAAGATAGAAGGGCGAGAGGGAGACCAGTCAGGTTAACAGCAAGCAAGGAAAGGGGGGCTTTATCCAAATTTGTAAGGAGTGACATTTTGCATAAGTTGGCAGTCAGGTGGGAAAAGGGAGCTAGTGACATCTGATGGAAAGGTCTTCCAGCCCAGAATTTTATCTTACAACATGCACTTCTTACTGCCACTAAAAGACCTAACTATGTGATTCTCCTGTGTCTGAACATCCCTTTTTATTCTGCTCTTTGTGGCAGACTATATTCTGAGTCAGAAATTCCCAGGTGCTAAAACTCCATCCTTTAAAGGCACCTGCTCCAACATTATGCTAATCATTGGCTGATTATCTTTTAAACCGAGGAGTACCCCCCACCCCACACTGCTGCACCTAGGAATCTGTGGATTAAAAATCTACAGATTAATTTGATGAGGGCATCATTGATTCTATTTCCAAGCATTAATTTCCATTTCAAAATAAAGTAAGAATAAATAGTGCAGAGAAAGCACAATTTTCGTTCAAAACACTTCAGCATTGTAATATTCAAGTGTTTTGAAAACTGAAAAACTGTCCTGCAGAGACAGCACTTCCAGACGACGTGGCCTGGTGTCGCCTCTACACCTGCCGCCCCCACCCACCTTTCCCTCCGGCACCCATGCTCTGCGCCTGGGAGAGGAGGCTCCACCTCGCTGTCAGCACAGCACTGTGCGGGTGTCTCCTTCGGAGCTCTCGGCAAACCCAGTCCCACACTTGCCCTCTCTTGAAGTTGGTCCTAAGTCACTTCTGAAAGTCAGACTCTGACGCGATCCCTGGAGGGGCAGCGGGCAGCCTTGGGGGTGCCCTCGGGGCGCGGGTCCCACCTTCAGGGCTGCTGGCCAGACGGAGAACTTCCGAGGCCCGAGTCCTGGCCCAGAACACCCGGCTCTGGATGGCCCATGCCGGGAGAGATCCCCCGGGACGCCCCCCGTGCGGCCCCGGCCTGGAGCTCCTGACCCGCCGGCCGGGAGCATGCCCAACGCAGCCCAGAGGCTCGCGGCGCGGTGCTTGCAGCCTTTTCTCCCCAGCTCCCAGAGCAGGTCCTCCACGGCCGTGGGAGAAGGACACCCGCCCACGCCAGGCTCGCACCTGAGGTCTAGAGGGGAGCAGTGGCCCGAGGCCAGGAGGGGTGTGGCAGCAGAACTAGGGAGTGACACCGCGGGAAAGGTGCCTCAGTCGGTTCCCGCTCCCCCACCCTCAACGCAGAGCTGAGAAAATAGGAAAGAAAGACACGATCCTGCCAGGCCTTCCAAGCAGCCGGGTAAAGTGTGACTCAACATTGTCCGCAGGACGAGCAGATGAGCGCCCGCCCCGTCCAGGGCTGCCCCCGTGGGAGCCCCGCAGGCCCCAGGACGCAGCCCCACTCCACCCCAGGTTCGCTGCGGCGGAAGAGGAGGGCTCGGGGAGCACCATATTGGGTTGTGCTTGGCAGGAGCACTCGGCACTTGGCAGGCGCACTCGGCCTGGAGCCCCAGCAGCATCTGGAGAAAAGCTCAAGCTCAGGCCCAGGGACTCATTCAGCCCCCACCCACGGACCTCCCTCACGCCAAACCTTGGATGGATGAGAATTTGATTTTATTAGGAGAGCTGGCTGGTTTTCTCACCATATACCATTCTGTTGTCTATTACATTATCTATAAGTGATGCATCGATTTCCAACTTCATGTTCAGCCTTTTTAAAAAAAAACAGAAACCAAAAAAACCAGGAGCCAAGTACAGAGAATTGTATGGGAAACAATTCAAATTCCAGACAAGGTAGGGCTGAGGCCTGTGGTAACTATGAAGGTATTGGCCTTTATTTTTAACCTTTAAGAGTGTAGTTACTCAGAGCCCTTCTCTGCCAATGTGGAAGTGACCACCAGGAAGAGCCGGAGCTGCCCCACCCTCATAGGGTGGAGCACTTTAGCATCCTTCCAACTCCAACATATTTTGCATACTTGCCATTTACCTTTATATTTACTTTATATATTATTTTAGTGCCTGCCTGTCCTTTGTGTTCATCTACAGCTATATTCTCTTTCTTAGATCAGGGCTGGTAAATTATAGCCCCTGCACAAGCATAGACCCCACCTGCTTCTTTCTATACAGGCTGCAAACCAATAATGATTTTTACACTAAAAAAAAGCATGACGGGAACAAGTCAAAAGGGCAGGGAATCCAGCCTGAATTTTAGACTATTTTTATTACATCCTGGTCAGATTTGGATGATTTTAAAGTAAGAATCCATGAGTTCTTTGTGATATAACTAAATGAAAACAGTAGGAGACCTCTCTCTCTCTTAGAGTAGAATACCAGCTAATCAAAGTAGAAGGAAAACAGAGTTGGGATGTCAAAGTATAACTTTATAATGGAGAGGTGTGGAAGACACCAGCACAAAAAGAAAGTCTCTAAAAAACATTTTTTTGGAAAGTTGTCAAAATTTAAAAGTGGACTATGACTTAAATATTATAATGACATCAATGTTGAATTTCATGTTTTTGTATAATCATGCAAGGGTTATAGAAAAGAGCATACATAATTCTTAGAAAATACACACTGAAGCACTTAACAGTAGAGGAAAAACATGTCTGTGAAGTTACTTTCAAATGTTTCATAAAAATAAATAATACATGTATATTATTATTGATAATATATATAGAGAGAGTAAATGGGATGAAGTTAATAGTTGGTGGAACTGGGTAAAGAATATATAGGAGTTTTTTGTATTATTCTTACAACTTTTTTGGGAATCTGAAATTATATAAAAATACAGTTATAACAAAAAAATCAAAAGAAGAATAATATGTTGTGAAAATTATGTGAAATGCAAACTTCAGCATGCATACATACAGTTTCATGAGAACACAGGCAGGCCCACTCATTACACATTCCCTATAGTTACTTCTGCACCTGACGGAGAGGGTTTGGGAGTTGCAGCCAACACCACATGGTCCACAAAATTTAAAATACTTATGTGCTGGTTTGAAAGGAAGCATGCCCCCTAAGAAAAGTCATGTTTTAATATAAATCCCATTTCATAAAGGTAGAATAATCCCTATTCAATACTGTATGTTTGAAACTGTAATGAGATCATCTCCCTGATTGATGAGATTTAGTTAAGAATGGTTGTTAAACTGAATTAGGGGATGACATGTCTCCACCCATTTGAGTGGGTTTTGATTAGTTTCTGAAGTCCTATAAAAGAGGAAACATTTTGGAGAATGGGAGATTCAGAGAGATTCAGAGAGAGCAGAGAATGCTGTAGCACCACGAAGCAGAGAGTCCCCCAGCCAGTGCCCATTGAAGATGAAGAAGGAAAATGCCTCCTGGGGAGCTTCATGAAACTGGAAGCCAGGAGAGAAAGCTAGCTGATGATGCCGTATTCACCATGTGCCCTTCCAGCAGAGAGAGGAGCCCTGACTGTGTACGCCATGTGCCATCTCACTTGAGAGAGAAACCCTGAACTTCATCGGCCTTCTTGAACCAAGGTATCTTTCCCTAGATGACTTTGATTGGACATTTCTATAGACTGGTTTTAATTGGGACATTTTCTCAGCCTTAGAACTGTAAACTAGCAACTCATTAAATTACCCATTTTAAAAGCCATTCCATTTCTGGTATATTGCACTCCAGCAGCTAGCAAACTAGAACAACTTACAATCTGGCCTTTCACAGAAGAAGTTTGCTGACACCTGCTCTAAATGGCAAAGGGATGTTTATTTAATTTCTTTGTGCATTTTCTAGCCTTAAACTCTGAGGCACATTAAAACTGTTTTCCAATGCAGATGGAAATTCATATGTGTCCTTAGGATTGATTTTGACCAAGCCACTCAGAATCTAGGTAGACAGGAAATATTATTTTAGTAAAATTGTTTATACTCCTTGTATTTCTGGTACACAAGGTGTGTGTGATAAATATTTGTAGATGCATGAACTCGGGCACATCTGATGGCTGTAGCTGAGGCTGCAGGCCAGGGACAGGCATTCTGGCTCCTGCTTCACAGTTGCACAGAGCTTGGTGGCACATACCTCAAGAAGCTTATGCATTTCTGAGATTACAAGCTTTCACATTAAGAGTTACAGGATGTTAAAGTTAAAATTAACAATATCACCACCGTCTCACAAGAGATGGTGTCATAGGATGACATGACTGGAGGGGAAACATTTCATATGGCTACTGACCTGAAGCAGGACAACCCTTGAATCATTCCCCAAAGATAAATTTGCTCATTAATAATAGTAATCACCTGGAAACACTTTACATCTTCCTGTGATTAGATGTTTCAGAATGTCACAACACAACTCTTCTTTTTATAAGTTCTTCCTCTTCTTCAGCTTATTTCTTCATTCTGTGATATAAGCCCATTTATAATGCCATTCATTCGATAACTTTATAAACAATAGTTGCATCTCCTTGCCCTTAGGCATCTTATTCTCCGTTTGGTGCAGTGCATGGTGTATATATATTTTCAGTTTTTATTGAAAGATACTCATTTATCATATGTTCCATCCAAATTGTGCAATCAATATTTCACAGTATCATTACTTAGTTGTACAATCATCACACACACTTTTAGACTATTTTTATTACTCCAGAAAGAAAATAGCAGATAGACACCAAAAAAGAAACCCCCAAATACTCCACAGCCCTCATCTCCCCCTGTTACTGGCCCCCAGGATCAGTGCTGGGCAGCGGTGACTGTGGATGAAGGAATTGTAATGTATTTCTGTTGACTCTGGTCTGTAGCTTGTGATAGGTGTTTCCTCCACATGCTTGGCATAGCTTTACATGCTTAACAGTCCTCACCATCCCTACCAGCCCCAGTACTTGTGATATTTATCGTATCAGCTGTGGTAAGCCAGGACAATGAGAATGGTTGTGTTCTAATAACTTTATAAAACAAGTGGCCAGTCTGTAGGTCAGAGTTTGCTGGTCCCTTTTGCATACTGATAACTGCAGAATGTTCAAAGCAGCATGCATTCACTCAGAAGATAGGTAGATATTTTACCACAGATTTATTTCTTACTCATGCTTATTCTGAGAGTGTTGCCTGTTAGATTCCTCAGCTTAAGTAGAACCTTGACTTTATCGCCTACCTCTGCACCCATCAAGATTTTCAAAATATAAACTCAAGGACCTTTAGGGCAAACATCAGCTTCAGGAGTCCGTGATCTCTTCAATCTTTCCTTTTTTTCTTTTTCTTTTTCATTGTTGTTTTCATAGATTCCTTGCTGTCTTGCCAGATCTATGAAGCATTTAGAAATATATCTGTGTAGTTTATCCAGTATTTCTAGAACTTTGGGTTTGTGGGGTTGAGGAGAAGGTCATTCAGAGCATCTCAAATGCCATTCTACTCCAACTGTATGTCCTTCAGTCATCTGTTCCTGCTGACTGGTTCTGAAATTTCATATTCTAAGTGACTCCTCCAAGGTTAATATTCCTTGTCAACCAGTAGGTCTGATCCAGAATAGTTAGTTTCACTTGACTCAGCTTTCACCCTCTACAGACACTAAAGACCTGCCTGTGACAAGTTTGGAGACCTGCTTTAGCTCACCTGATAGTGTGGGCCCCCCACCATGCCACTTCCTGTGGGACCCCCCTCAGGCTGAAATCTACTTTCTTTGTGCAGTATCCTGGGGAGTTTTACTGACTATGTCAATCTAACACTGCCATCACTGCCACCACCACTCCCAGCTTGTCTTCCAAGTTAGTATCTTTCCATGTATCCTGTTCCTTATTAGTGCAGTGTCTGGAAACCTTCCTCATGGGATTGTTCTTAGACTGGTTTCCTAGCTGCCCTTAACAAGGCCGGTTTTCACAGCTGGACTAGACACCCTCTGGCACCCTGCCTTCATGGGTAAGTCACTAGTAGTTCCTATTTCTGTCCCTCTTAGTTCCAATATCAGAATTTTATCTTGTCTTCTCTCAGCCACCCAGCAGTGTAAACTCTTACACAGAGGTGTGCTGGGGCTAGCTTGTCTCAGATTGCAAGAGCCAAGCATTAAAATTCCAAAAATTTTAAGACAGAGATTTAAACCTAGCTGTTAAGAAACTTATATCATATTAAAAACAAAGGTAAATATTAAATACTCAAAATAAAACAGTAAATCTTTGTAAGCTTATATTAAGCAATGGTTTCTCAAATATGACAGCAAAAGTATTAACAACAACAAGAAATAGATCAAACAGACTTTATCAAAATTAAAAGTCTTATTTTGCAAATGATACTATCAAGAAAGTGACAAAGCAGCCCACTGAATGGGATGGAATATTTGCAAATAATATATCTGATAAGGAACTACTTGTATCCAGGATATGTAAAAAACTCTCACAACTTATAATAAAAAGAAAAACAAGACAAAAAAATGAGAAAGGATTTGAATAGATAACCTTCAACAAAGATATGCAAATGGTCAGTAAACACACAAATCATTAGGGAAATACAAATACAACCCACAATGGCATGCACTTTCACACCCACTTAGATGACTATCAAGAAAAAGCTAGACAATAATCAATGTTGGTGAGAAATTGGAACCCTCAAAAATTGCTGGGGGTAATGCAAACTGGTTCTTCAAAATGTTAAAAATAGTAATACCACATGACCCAGCAATTCCACTCATAGGTATGTACTCCAAAGAATTGAAAACATATGTCCACACACAAATCTGTACACAAATGTTCATAGCAGCATTATTGACAATAGCCAAGATGTGGGCATAACCCAAATGTCCATCAACTGATGTTGATGAATGGATAAACAAAATGTAGTATAACTTTACAAGAGATTATTATTCAGCCATAAAAGGGAAGAAAGTACAATACATAGTACAACATGGTAGACTTTGAAAATATGATGCAAAGTGAAAGAAGGCAGCCATGAGAGACTTACACATACCATTTACATGAAAAGTCTAGAATAGGCACATCTATACAGACAGAAAGTAGATTAGTGGTAGCCTGAAGTGGAGAAGGTGGGAATGGGGAGTGACTGTCAATAGGTAGAGGGCTTCTTTTTGGGGTGCTGAAAATGTTTTAAAATGAGATTGTGATGGTCACACATCTCCATAAATATAGTAAATTGTACTATTTAGTGTACACTTATATAGGCAAATTGTATGGTATATGACAGATCTAAATAAAGTTATTAACAAACAAGGTAAAAGTATTCAAAATACACCACTTCCTAATTGTTTTGCAACATTTTACTGTTATCCATCCTCCTAAGGTTATTTACTGAGGGATGGGTACACCTGAACATAGCATCTAATTGGGTGCTATGTTCAACATAAAAAAAGGACTGTTTATCTCACCTAACATCTTGTTTACGTCTTTTTATCAGACAGCCAGATGGCAGTGAGTGATAATACTCTCCACTAATCCTTTAGGAAAACTAGTTTGCTTTAAGGTTAAGCACAATAAACATTGATCTGCACCATTAAAAGAAATGTAGTGATGCCACAAAGGCCTTGAAGGCAGAAAGAAAGACTGGAATATGATACACAAAAGATATAGTCAGCCATCCTGCTACAGTTCATCACCAGATATTTGCTGAGTATTATAGAAAATGCAAAAATTAATGAGATTTTGTTCCTGCATGCAGTCAGACCTCAGTAAATAAAATAGAAATCAAGTTTAATATTTAAAGTGAAAGTCATTTAATACAGAAAACCAGGTACTTCCTAACTTCTGGAAGGATCCCAGGAGTAAAAGTCATGGAAGCTGCCACCAGCTATCATTTTCACTGAAGTCCAGAGAATCTGGAACTACTTGCTCTTGTGAAGAGCTCAGGAATTTGCAAGAAACCAAAACCAAAGATCACAGTTGTTTTGCAGCCCTGGGGAAAAAGACAGGGGAATATGGAAATTGCTGCAAAAACAAAACAAAACAACAAGACAACATATCTTCTGATGCTTCATAATATACTACCACTGCTGAAGAAAAAATGGCTTCTGTCTTCTTCATAGCTTCTAATTCAGAAACTTGTACAGAATCTAAACCATATTTGGAACCTGTCTCATGAGAGACTGGAAACTGTAGTTCTTGTTCATTCAGTCCTTTCTGTGAAGTTGAGAGCACCAAAGAAAAGGACATGGCATTGAGTACCAATAACTGATATGACTCCTTACCCTCAAGAGTAGTCAGATAATCTTCTGAGAGTGAACCTGGTATGAATTTGTGCTTGTTTCATAGAAATAGGCAATGCAAGTTGCAGAAATTTGATCTTTGATTTAGGGGATATCTTGACATGCCTCCAACCATTGGACTGTGATCACTTTAGCAAGTTGGCATGTCCTGAACTACACTGGAAGCTTATCTTCCACCCTCTGGAATATATCTCATGCTGTAGCATGAAAACCAGGATTGAGGCTGCAGGCCTCCAGGAACATTCCACGAAATTAGAGCAGGCTGAGACTAAGGGTCCGCAGTTTCAGGAAGCAAGTGATTTATTAGCTCATGTGCACGGGGCTCAGCCAAGTCACCTCAAAAGTCTGAGCCCTGAACAAAAGGCAACATTGGTTTTTATAGACACTATTACATGCTACAGATAGGGCAAGCCTAATACAGTAAATAGCAATACTAAAAGAAAGGTAACTGATCAGTTTAAGGCACAAAGCAAATTGCAGAAGCAGATATGCTGTTAGGGGAGGGTCCCCATCCCAGGTGTCTTATCTTACTTGCCTGCAGTTTTACCCAGTCTTGAAGGTCAGGAGAGGGGGTTTGGGGATTTCTACAGAATGGCAGCCCAATTAAAGGAGAGAAAGGGGGGCCTGCTTGCTACAATGTAACCTAAAAAGCTCTTGTGAATTCCTCTCATCTTGTCCAGTTAAGATTATGTCATTGATTTAATGAACTAGTATGAAGTCTTGAGGGTTTGGCAAGTCTATCAAAGCTCCTATGGACTAATTTATGTTGGAGAACTGGAGATTTGTTATAGCCTTAAGACATGGTTGTTGAATTTCAGATAAATAACAAGTAATTTTTTAAATATAAGTATGTCCTAAATAGTGCACCAAAAATTATCTATCTCAACTCAAATTCAACTTGGTATATTATAATTTATTTGACAAATCTATCTAGTAGTATAAAACATCAAGTAGAGAATTTAATTTAGAGCTGTTCCATGTTAGAAGTATCCTCTGGTGAAACAGAAAATGAATACATATCCTTTCTGGAGGAATGCAGTTCATCACAGGCTTCAAAGAATTTCTACAGATAAAGGTCCAACACAAATTCACAATCAAGAATTAAAAAAAAATACACAAGGAAACAAGGCAATGTAAGGAGGAAACAAGGGGTGAAAAGGCAAAAAACATAATCAAGCCCACAAAATCTTGTGTCATATTTTTCACAACATAATGTCCCCAAGATTCAGTCACCATCATTGCATGCTTCATGACTTTCTTCTTTCTGTAGTTGCACAATATTCCATCATATTTATACATTGTACTTATACACCATTAAGTTCACAGTATACTTTTCTGCTTCTCAGTTAGTGCATCGTTCAGCCACCTCCATCCAATGGACATCACGGATAATGTCCACAGTAAACAATACATGTCTTACAGTACCCTCACTTAGATATACAATTATCAGCTCTCTCAATTTTAGACTATTATCATTGGTCCAAAGAAACAAGGAACATGGCTGCACCAAATATCAAATCAAAACCTCTCCTAATTTCTTGTCTCTCCCCCTCCATTGATTTACCCTTGATATTGTTGTGATATTGTTTCTGTCTTCCTGTTAGCTATAGACCATAGAATGTGATAGTAGTTTCCCCCTATATCCCTCTGTTGTTGATTCTTTGTACAAGATCAAACCTTTGAAGTAGTTCATGCAAGAACTTACTTATAATTATATAGTTAATCGGTGGAATAAATGACTTATACAACCACTTTCAATCTTATTCACCTTCACTACAGCAATGGTACTTATTACTTCCCTAATGAACTATCATCACTTCTTTCTATTCCCTTATATTTAAGTTCAACCTCATTGGGTAAACATTCACCCATCTCTAGGTTCTTTGTAACTCTAAGTCCCCTATAATCTACACTGTGATCCTCTGAGTTTACCTTTATTAGAATCATAGTAGTGAAATCAGACAGTAGCTATCCTTTTCTTTCTGACTAATTTCACTTAGTATTATATCCTCAAGGTTCATCCATGTGGTCATATGTTTTGGGACCTCATTTCATCCTGTTGCTGTATAATATTCCATCATATGTATATACCACATTTTGTTTATCCATTCATCTGTTGATGGGCACTTCAATCGTTTCCATCTTTTGGTGATTGTAAATAGTACCACTATGAACATCAGTGTAGAAGTGTCTGTTCATGTCACTGTTTTCAGCTCTTCTGGGTATATACTGAGTATTGGTATTGTTGGGTCATAAGGCAACTCAATATTTGGCTTTCTGAAGAACTGTCATATAGTAGTAGCTGTGCCATTATACATTCCTACCAGCAGTGAATACGTGTTTCAATTTCTCCCCATCCTCTCCAAGATCTGTACTTTTCTGTTTGTTTATTAGCAGCCATTCTCATTGCTGTGAGGTGGTATTTTATTGATTGGCAATTCCCTTGTAACTAATGAAGATGAGCATCTCTTCACATCCTTTTTAGCCATCTATATTTCTCTTTGGATAAATGTCTATTCATATTCTTTGCCCATTTTATAATTGGGTTGTTTCTTCTTTTAATGTTGAGTTATGTAATTTCCATATGTACACAGGATATCAAACCTTTGATATGTGGTTGCCACTGAATTGGCTCCTTCTTCATGGATATTTATCTGTGGATTGAAGCCTGTGATGAACTGCATTCCTCCAGAAAGTAGATGTGTTTGTTTCTATGTCACCAGAGGGCATTTCTAACATGGAACAATTTTAAATTAAATTCTCTATTTGATGTTTTATACCACTAGGTAAATCTGTAATAAATTATGATTTTGAGGAGTTCCCATATATCTATTTTTTCTTTCATTATTTGTGCTTTGGGTGTTTAGTGTAAGAAACTACCCCCTATTACTAGGTCTTGGAGATGTTTCCCTATATTTTCTTCTAGGACTTTTGTGGTACTGGCTCTTACATTTATATCTTTGATCAATTTTGAATGAATTTTTATACAAGGGCCCTCTTTCATTCTTTTGGTTATTAATATCTAATCGTTCTAAGCCCATTTATTGAAAAGATTATTCTCTCCCAATTCAGTGGATTTGGGGGCCTTATCAAAGATTGAATATGCATAAATATGATGGTAAATCTCCGTGCTCTCAATTTGAGTCCATTGATCAATACTTCTATATTTGTGCCAATATCATGCTGCTTTAACCACTGTGGCTTTATAGTAAGCTATAAAGTCAGGAAGTTTTAGTCCTCCCACTTTGTCTTCTTTCTTAGGATATCTGTAGCTAAGGTCTCTCTCCCTTCCAAATGAATTTGATAACTATCTTTTCCAAGTCCTCGAAGTAGGTTGTTGGAATTTTAATTGGTATTGCATTGAATCTGTAGATAATTTGGGTAGAATTGACCTCTTGATAACATTCAGCCTTCCTGACTATGAACATGGAATGTCTTTCCATCTATTTAGATCTTTGATTTCCCTCAACATCATTTTGTAGTTTTCTGTGTACAAGTGCCTAACATCTCTTGTTAAGCTTATTCTTAGGTATTTGATTCTTTTAGTTACTATTCTGAATGGAATTTCTCATTAATTGTCTCCTCAGTTAGGTCATTACCCATGTATAGAAACATTATTGATTTTTTGTACATTGAACTTGTAACCCACCATTTTGCTGAAATTGCTTATTAGCTCAAGTAGCTTTGTTGTAGATTTCTAAGTATAGGATCATGTCATCTACAAATATTGAAAGTTTTACTTCTTCATTTCTTTTTGGATTATTTTTATTCCTTCTTCCTGCATAAATGCTCTGGCCAGAACTTCTAGTACAATGTTAAATAATAACAGTTACAATGGGCATCCTTGTCTATTCCCCATCTTAGGGAAATGTCTTTAATCTCTCCCCATTGAGAATGATGCTGGCTATAGGTTTTTCATATATGCTGTTAATCATATTGAGGAAGTTTCTGTCAATGACTATATTTCAAATTGTTTTTATCTTCAAAACATAGGCATTGTTAACAAAGGACACTGAATTTTGTTGAATGCTTTTTCAGCATCAATTGGTAGGATCATGTGATTTTTTTCCTTTTGAATTATTGATATGATGTATTACATTGATTGATTTTCTTGTGTTGTACCACACTTGCATTTTGGTATAAACACCCCTTGGTCATGTTGTATAATTCTTTTAATGTCTCATTGGATTTAGTTTGCTACTATTTCACCTCAGAGAACATGGAGAAGGAGAAAGACAGCCCACATCTACAATGGCCATTGTTTAATCACATGTTGGCACTACCTTTTGATGGTATACCACACTCCATTAGATATGAAAGTCATTAAGAATTTGTCCTGATTTAAAATACTTACAATTTAAACCATGAAGCACTGAGGTTAGGTGTATAGAGTTGAGTCTGACAGTCCTGGGTTCAAAATTTGAGCTGCCACAGAGGTCTTTGGGAAAGTGTTTTGAAATTCAATGGACCTATATCCTGAAATTAAAAGGGGAACCCAGTAAGTCTAGCTCAAGGGGTAAACTAAGACACTGTTTGTAAACAGAAACCTCTTACCTGGGACTTGTTGAGCACACAGCAGCCAATAAAAGTATCTTTTTTTTTTTGCATGGGCAGGCACCAGGAATTGAACACAGGTCTCCAGCATTGCAGGCAAGTATTCTGCCACTGGGCCACAAGTTCACTGTCCAGTAACTGATTTTAAAACAGTGAAAATTAGAATCATAGAATTTGTTGAACTACTTTTTAATCTAATAATAGTACATGGTACTTTGTCATTTTTGACAGATTATGTTTCATGTTAAAAACCATTTAAAGCTCTTATGGATAATCAGAAATATATTCACTGATCATCTAGTGTGTCTTTGAGAAATGGGGCCAGGACAAAATCCCCCAAAAGTTTTCACAGTAAGTAGTAGATTTGCTGCAGCAAAAGAGATGCTCAGATAAACAATTAAATCCTTTCATTTCCATCCATTTCCCACCCATGTCCCAACTGCTCCAGTGTCAGATTTGGTCATGATCACACCAACCCAGCCCTGTTAATAACTGTCTGTTTTGTCTTTCCACTCACTAAGACTAGAACCCACGACATCATCACTTTATAAAAATTAGGAAATATGGATAAAAAGGAGAAAATTCAAATGCTTTTTATTTCATCACTCCAGGAGTAACCAGGATTTAGTAATGTGGCATCTGTCATTTTACCTCTAGCTCTCCAATGAACTCCTATCTTGCAAAGTGTCTTGCAGGCCCCCTTTTGTTGTACAATGTATCAAGGACATTCTTCAGGTCTGTGAGTGTGCAGCCCAGCCCATGCTACACAGCCATGGTTTGCTTAGCAAATTTTCCACCAGACTGTGGCATATTTACAGATTTTCCTTGAACTAATGCTAAAATGTTTATCTTCCTACCTAACTATTTTGCATAAACTAAGCCATGAAGTCAGAATTCTTTCTTTCCAAGTAGCCCTTGCCCACCCTTTAAAAGCCAATGCAAAGTCTACATCTCTCACCTTGGGAACATGTTCCTTGATGACTGTGGCTCACTACCAACTTTTGATTTGCCTCCAGAAACTGCAAGCTCCACAAAAGGGGAGGCTAGGATTAACTAAAAGGCACATCATTCACATATTTGCTACCAGATGTCTCAAGCCAAGATTGTAGCAGTTTGGTAATTACCCAACAATTATCTGACACTGGTCACTGAAAGAACTGCGAAGGTACTCCTACACCCCACCCCCACCATCCTCTGGCTTCACTCCCTTTCTCTTCATTGTGTGCAGCTGTGGTCCCAGGCACAGGGCGATGACAAGGTAAGGTCTGCAGGGGGTCCAGCAAAGTTCAAAGCCTCTAAGGACCATCTCACAAGCTCCCTGCTTGAGAAGTTGCCCCTCATTGGGCCCTTCAGCTCCTTGATCAGGGACCCCTGGGGTGGAAGGACAAGCATTCACCCCTGTAAGGGCCTCTGTTCAGACAAAGCCAGCCCCCTCTTTGGGGTGTGAGTCTACAAAAATGCCACCCTCCTCCCCACCCAGGTTCTGAAGCCAGAGGTGGGGGCTTGGGTGGGCCTCAGAGAGCAGTGGCTGTCCAGGGGCTACTGACTGGACCCAGGCCCCTCTGCAACTAGTGTCTCCAGAGCTAGGCTTGGCTCCCACAGTAACATGTGGTCCAGGGAGTGGGGTTTGTCCCGAGTTCACCACGTCTACCCACCGGTTGTGGGGTGGGAGTTCTGGCTCCCCTGCCCTCTTCACAGTCGGCTGAAATACAGGTACTTCTGCTCAAGAGGCACATCCCACTCTTTGGACCCCTGCCTAGGGGGAAACAGGGTGCTCAGGGTGGGGTCGCAGAGAGTGCCCATGGGAGTGCAAGTGCCTCGGGCCTTCTGTCCCAGGGCCACTGGGCTAAAGTGGGGACAGCCTGACTCTTTTAGACAGAAACCAGTCTCTACAGGGCTGGGCAGACTGAAACATGCCCCTCCCCCCAAAGCACCTTCCTGCACCGGGCTCGTGGGAAAAGCTGCTGACCCCCACCAAGGGGTGGGGTAGGTGTGCTGGACTGGATGGAACGCGACAGGGCGAATACTTTATAGCGGGCCCGGGTTCACGGCACTGCCTCAATGCTTTGGCCTACTGGGGAGAGTGGGCCCAGGCGCCTGGAAGCACGTGCGGGGCCCCAGGTGAGCAGGAATGGTGGCAGGCAGCAGCTGAGCCCCAGAGACCATGGTGAGTCCTGCGAGTGCAGCTGGGGGCGTGGGGGGCAGGGTGAAGGTCAGGACTGGGACGGAGGCCCCCACCAGGCTGAGAGGCAGCTGAGGGCTGGAGGCAGCTAGGCATGTGCAGGCCTTTCTGAGTCACCAGCCTGCCCTGAGCCATGTCTGGGTGTGGGTGGATGGGTTTCCTTTCGGTGCATATGCCCAAAAGTGTCCTCTACCATATTCCCCTCCTTAAATATTTCGGCCAGGAAAGGCCGAGGATCCAACTCAAAAGCCAGACGACCCCATATGAATCCATTTCCATCTTAAATTCTGGGTTCCTGGTCAGAGAGCCCAAGGGAAGTATAGGTCTGGCCTCCATCTTTGCCTCCCCATCCCCCCACAAACCTCTCCCCAGAGTCTGATGGAAAAGGGTTTCTGCTGCAGAAAACTGGAATCCTGGGGAGTCCACCCTACAGTGGAAGTCCCAGAGGCTTAGCACTGTCGAGGAGGGGAGCCTGGGTTTTTGGTCCCTAATCTCAAAGTCTAGAGCCTGCTGCAGTCAGGTGGGGTGTGGGCACCAGTACAGTGATCCCTGGGCATCTTTGAAGGCCCCATTTTAGGGTCTGGCAAGCTGGGTCCGGAGACCAGAGCGAGTCTCCCTGGTGGGGAAGAGGTGGAAATGAATGGAGGAGCAGCAGCTGGGCCAGGCAAGCACCAGCCCTGGAAATCCAAGGGCAAACAGGAGGGATGGCCAAGGATGGAGAGAATGTAAAAGAGCAGACCCTGGGGGCAGTGGGAAAGACACAGCTTCCACCTGCCCTCTTTGGACACATAGGTTCTTGTTGCCTTTTAGAATGCAGTTTGGTGGTGTCGATGAAAGATGTTCATATCCCACTCCACCTTAATTTCAGCTTTAGAAGTCTATTTTATAGAAGTAATAGTGCAAACTTGAACAGAGGGGTTCTGTTTGGAAAGGCAGGTGTAAGGATCCCACCTAAAAGTGTGATGTCAGGTGGGCTGAGGGTGCCTCAGGCAATCAGTCCCTCTCTGTGTCTGATATTAAAATAGGTATATGGAAATGTTGTTATATTGGTATAAACTGGGATAAAATTCAGAAATCCTGGGATTCTAACTGGCCAGTGCTTAGCTCTAGAGGAGTCCATAGAGAGTCTGGCAGGGGATACCCACCACGGGTGGTGGAGTGGCCTTCTGGGTGTAGATGAGGTTGATACTTGTGTACAGAGGCCAGCCTAGTAGGGTTTACACCCTGTGAACTTTGGCAGTTGCCACATCTCTCTGAGCTGGACATCCTCATCTGCTAAGTGGGGGAGCTCTAGGCTCCTTCTCACATGCTCCTGTGGAGGGAAATATCCTTAAGTGCAAACACAGCACCTGTCCCTGGCAGGGTCAACAAGCAGTGCTGCTACATGGGTCTTTCCATTATTTGTGTGTTTTCTTCATTGGTTGGACCAGGGCTGCTCTAACAGCTGTATTTCTCAGTGTCTTTCAAGTTTCTTGTTTCTTTCTCCAAAATCAAAATGCTTAAAAGCAGATGGTGATGCTAGTCCTGCTGCTTCACTTGGTTCTTTTCTGAAATGAAAACAACTTCTGCCACCCCTGGCCAGGGTACTTCCAAAGTGCGTGAAAGTCATGGGACATCTGTCTGCCAGAGAGGGGAAGCACTTGTGAGGCAGTTAGTGGCCCCTATGGAGCTGAGAATTCAGAGAAGGAGTCAGATAGAAACCGCATTGCAAATTATAGGAAAAGAATAGAAAATGCAAAGTGCATTGTCTGGGTGGAGCCAAGTGGATGGAGTACCCAAACCTGGCCCCTCAGCCACCAGGCTCAACATGGCCAAGGCAAGCAGAGGAGAGGTTCAGAGACAGAGGTGAGCTGTTCAGGGCAGCCATGGGCACCTCTGTGATGCTCAGCTGGAATTCCTGGAGGACTGGATTCTTCAGGGGATTGAGAGGTAATTCTAAAGGGTATCAGACACCCCTCACCCAGCTTTTCCTTGGGTGGGCTCTTGGGACTCAGAGTGTCACATGAGAGTGTTCTGTGGATGGGGAGGGCACAGGCAGTGCTGTGTGCTTTGCATAGTGACTCAGTTGGTGCTTCCATGACTGTTCTTTATATTGTGACCAAGACACAATGCAGAACTTCTTGGCAGTCCTAACAGAGAGTGGGGATGTCTGCCCACCCACTGTGGAGCTGGTGGCCCTTGCAGGAAGGCTCTGCCAGGATCTGCAGGATGATCTCACCCAGGCAGAATCCTTGGTGGATGCCTTGCTGAAGAGCCAGCTCCACCTGTACCTACTGGATAGTGAGGATGTGGTGCTGGTGTGTGCACATGTGCTGGCCCAGTGGGAGCAGCCCCAGGCTGTCTGCTGGCTCCTGAAGGTAGGCCTGTGGCAGGGGGGCTCCTGGAGGTGGGTCTGGGATGAGGGGCTTCTGGAGGTGGACCTAGGTCAGAGGGAGGGAGGGCATATAAGGAGCACCTGTCCCCTAAGCACAGACGGAAGTGCCCAAGGCCCTTGACCTCAGTTGGCAGCAAACATGACCTATGTGGGTGTGAAGCTGTCATCCATATTTACCCACCTATTCAATGATTTGTGACATAAATAAGCTCATTGTTCACTGGAATGTTGACCCAGGTGACGTTGGGGTGGTACAGGTTATGTGGTGTTTGACTTTTATACCATCCTAAAATCTTAAAAATCTGCATTCCTGAGTACACCTGTCTCAGAGAGTTTCAAATGAGGGATGTGGGGCCTCTTTGTCCCTCTCTTTCACCCTGTGATAGAATCCATGCATAATTCATGTTGAATTTACCTTGAAAATGTTCCTCCAACTCTTCCCAGTGCTTTCTATGTTCCACTCCATCTCCACAGAGCAAACACACTGTCTATCTGACTGTTACTCTCAACTCTCTCCTATCCCTCAAATGTGTTCTTCACCCAGCTGGCGGAGGGACTTTGTGAACACATAGGTGATCATGACATGCATCCACTTTGTTTTCTCCTGGACCCCATGCTCAGGCTTCCCTGCTGTCCAGTCTTGTCTCCCGATAGCTGTGCTAGCCACTCTTCCATCCTAGTCCTGAAAGATCATGATCCACCTCAGGACCTTTGTACATGCCGTTCCTCTCCCTGGTGATGGGAGCATGGCTTCTGCTGTGCCTGGTGCCTTCTGACTCTTGATGTTTCTGTGTCCATTTCACTCCTGTTCTAGTTTGCTAGCTGCTGGAATGCAACACACCAGAGATGGATGGGCTTTTAATAAAAGGGGATTTATTTTGTTGGTTCTTCAGAGGAAAGGCAGCTAACTTCCCACTGAGGTTCTTTCTTACGTGGAAGGCACAGGATGGTCTCTGCTGGTCTCTCCAGGCCCCTGGGTTCCAACAACTTTCCCCGGGGTGACTTCTTTCTGCATCTCCAAAGGCCTGGGCTGAGCTGCTAGTGATGAGATGAGGAATGCTGAGCTGCTTAGGCTGTGCTACATTGCGTTCTCTTATTTAAGCACCAGCCAATTAAGTAAAGCATCATTCATTGCAGCAGACATGCCTCCTAGCTGACTGCAGATGTAATTAGCAACAGATGAGGTTCACGTACCATTGGCTTATGTCCACAGCAACAAGACTAGGTATTTCAAAGTCTGAAAGTCATTTATCCTTCAGCTGTAGAAAGTGGCAGTCCCACCCCTTCCAAGGGCCTATGCAGTGGCCGGCCTCTTTCCAAATCAACCTTGGGGAACATCGAGGAGATCACCTCTGGGCTCCACTTTCTCCAGGCATCAGGGCCACCCCTGGGCTCTCTGCCATTTCTGGGGCACATGCTCAACCCCTCCACATGGTGGCAGCTGGGCTCTCCCAGTCCCCCAAGGAGCATGCTACACTTTTTCCAAGGCCCAAGGCTGCACAACTCTTCCACTGCAATGAGAGGGGAGACTCATCCTCGCCCTTCAGGGTAAACTCACATTCTCCCTGTATATGGGTGGGTCCACTCTCCTGGCCGAGGTTTATTGGCTTCAGACCTGAGCTTCCAGGGTTCTTACTCTGCAAACTCTATTTTTTTCCTTTTGTGTCCTCCTTTGTCAAGATTGGTAGTAGTTCCATTTACATCAACAGTCTCTTCAAACCCTCCAGGACTTCTCATCAATCTCTTCACAGTTCCTCCAAAGTCTTCCCCTTAGCCATGCAAAACACCGTTCCAACAGGTCTGGTATTTGCAAACCGCAGCATCACCCCACTGTCTGGTACCAAATCTGTTCTAGTTTGCTGGCTGCCAGAATGCAACACACCAGAGACTGATTGGCTTTTAATAAAAGGGGATTTATTTTGTTGGTTCTTCAGAGGAAAGGCAGCTAACTTTCCACTGAGGTTCTTTCTTATGTGGAAGGCACAAGATGGTCTCTGCTGGTCTTTTCTCCAGGCCCCTGGGTTCCAACAACTTTCCCCGGGGTGACTTCTTTCTGCATCTCCAAAGGCCTGGGCTGAGCTGCTAGTGCTGAGATGAGGAATGTCGAGCGGCTTAGGCTGTGCTACATTGTGTTCTCTCATTTAAGCACCAGCCAATTAAGTCAAACAGCACTCATTGCAGCAGACACACCTCCTAGCCAACTGCAGATGTAATTAGCAACAGATGAGGTTCACGTATGTACCATTGGCTTATGTCCGCAGCAACAAGACTAGGTATGCTCACCTGGTCAAGTTGACAACTGAATCTAACTAACACAACTCCTCAGAGAGAATTTCCTGATTGGCCCCATCCAGCTAGCCCACATTTGTTACCACCTGCAAGGCTTATTCTTCAGGTTATAATTACTCTCGTTTAATAGTTACCCTGGGTATTGTCTGTCTCTCCTCATGGCACTATAGGGACACATGCCTTGATTTTGTTCAACCCAGACTAAATTGACAGTCCACATACCCCTGGAGTGTAGCAGGGACTCAATCTTTGCAGATTTGTCAAAGTAAATGAATGATGTGAACAGGAAAATGTAGGCATGATAGCAATTGTAATAACAGCCATGAAGAAAACCAGGGGGAGCAGAGTAGCAGACCCAAGGGAGAGGTGTCATTAGCTCAGTTAGGTGGCCTGGGGAAGCCTCTCTGAGGGGTGCCCTTGCACTGTGACCTCAAGATAAGTTTGGGCCACCACACCAAGATAAGTGACAGTTGTGGCCCATGCAGCCCAATGGGGTGGGGAGGGGTGAGGGGGAGAAGGTTCCATGAAGGGTTCTGACAGCTACCAGTGGGTGAGGATATTCTGAAGCTAGGTACTTCTGCAGAGGACCAGGTGTCACACACATGGAGGAGGCAGGAGATTCCCAGCCATGAGGGGTCATAGCCCAGTGAGACAGGGCTTTTGTTGTACCCTGGAGAGAATACTGAACAATTCTCACTGTTTCCAGAAGAAAATCTGACCTCCCTACCCAAGTTGTCCCCAAATCCCTAGCTCAGTGAGTGCTTCATGGCACTAAAAACTACTGCACTCTGTCAGGAAGGCTCGCCATGGTGGATGATAAAGGTCAGTAAATGGTAGGCAGTATGCTCAGGCCAATGCCACAAGTACTTGGTTAATCTGGAAAATCCAGTTAGTGCACGCAGGTCATTCCTGGTCACATCAGGTTAGTGCATTGTTGCTGGGCACAGAAGTGGTCCCCTGTCCTGCTCTGCCCAGAATGTAGAGCTCTGAGGCCAGCCCTGAGGTGTAGGTCATGTGTCCCCAGGCCACGTTCTACCTCTCCTTCACCTGGTGGTTGGGGCTCATCCTTTACCTTCTCCTTTTCTCATGATCCCCCCCAAGGAGCACAGGCTAAGAGCTCTTCTCATCTGCTGGGAGGGTTGAGGGGTTCCAAGGAAAGTGGCCATCAGGGGTCTCGCATGAGCATGTCCTATGGCCCTGCAAGGTGGCCCAGCCTCCACAGGGCCATTCTGTTGGTGGGTGTTGGAGGGCACCGTGTTGTCTCAGGGCTTTGCTGCTTGTCCCTTTAGCACTTTTGTAGACAGTGGATGTAGGATTCTCACCAGAGCCCCAGTCCGAGCCCTGTGCAGGACTTCTTCCTGGAGGTTGGGAGCTTGGGCTCTGGTTACCACTGTGCTTCAGGAAGGCCAGGTCCATCATGGCTCAGGCATCCGCTCATTGGCAGGGTTTTCAGGCATTGGTTAGAGGCAGCCAGGAGCTGGTGCAACTCTGGAACAACATCCACTATGACCTGGAGAGGAGGAGGCTGGGTGTGGCCATGCTGACCCCCTTGTAGAGGTTCTGCTGAAGGAAAGGCATGTGCCAGGCATGGGTTGTTCCTTCCCTGGGCTCACCTTGTTCACTGGGTGGGAGTGGGTGGGTGGGTTAGGTGAGCAGGTCGGGACTGTGATGAGTGAGGAGGATGGAGGGCCCAGTGTGTGGAGGGGGTGGATGCCCCAGCCAGAGGTCTGTTGGGACAGTTGTATAGGTCAGGCAGTGAGTGCAGTGGTGGCAATAGGGTACCAGGGGCTCCATTACTTGCTGGTGCACAGGAGTCTGAACAAGAGGGGTGCCTACAGAGTGGGGATAGCATAGAGGTTAGGGCCTGCAATTCCTGGCACTGACCACTGAGGCCAGGTGGCTATGGCAGGTATAGGTTGAGGCCAGTGTCCATGTGTGGCATGAACCATCTGGGAACCCTTTACATGGCAGAAGTGATGACAGGAAGAAGCCAAGCCGGGATTCTTAGGGACTGAGGGGATGAGAGGTGGGCAGCAGGGAGGTGACAAGGGGGAGGATCTGAGGTGGCAAGGGGAGGGCAGATGTTCCATGGTGGAGTGAGTGCCGGGTGGTCCCCAGCTCCAGCAGCAGGAGTGGAGACCCCACAGGGAACTGCAGTAGGAGCAGGGCCTGAGGTGAAAGTGGGGTTTTGGCTGCAGATGGCAGGTATGCAGGTGCTGCTCCGTGTACATGAGAGGTGAGGGGCAGGGGGTGGGCAGAGGTTTTTAGCCCTCAGGACAGGTCCTGGAGAGTGACAGCTATGCCCTGTGGTGGGAAAATCCCAGAGCCACTGACTGGACTGAGTAGATGGCCCATTGTGGGTGGCACCCACTCAGGGTACAGCCCTCTCCAGTCCCACCCACCCTGGACCCACCTAGCACAGGTCCTACCTGTTCTGGGTCCTGCTCTGGAGCAGTGTTCAGGCCCTTCAACGTGGTGTGGGTGGCCCTCATCCACTTGCTCACTGACTGCTCAGAGTGCACTGTCCAGTGTCCAGGTGTCACTGTTGTCACTATGAAAGGCAGTCTTGCCCTCAAGGACTCCTGGGAAAGCAGTGACTGAATAATTAAGCACTGATCCTTTGGCTACACATATAACAACTCTTCTGTGGAACAGAGAGCTGCCTGCTTGGGGAGCAGGCAGGATCCTAGGGATACCTGTAGAAGGAGCAGGGTTCAGGTGTGGTCCCCATGGGGTTAAGATGCCTTGTTACAACCCTAAGGCTTTGGCTCTCACCTGAGGTTTGCAGGTGGGCCAGGCACCTGTGCAACTTCTGAGTCTCCAGGGAGGGAGCTAGTAGCTCCTTCTCTCCAGACTGAGGATAGAGGCAATGGGGGAGTAGGGGGTACATGAAGGTTGATCCTTGGAGGGGGGCCTTGGAGGTGGGAGCAGATTTGGGTGTCCTTGTTCTCATAACCATCATCACTGTCCTTGTCCAGGCACTCTCCACCGTCCTCCCTTTGCCCAGAGGGTCTGAAGAACCAGAACTTCCCTAGAAAGGTTCACCAGAAGCTGGAGGAGAAGGTGAGCACTGGCCCCAACAAGGACCAAAAGGTGAGAGCAGAGGGTGGGGCTGCTTTCATCAGGCTGTCCCCTGCCTGGGCTACTCCCCTGCCATACCTGATTCTCCTAGAATACTCCCTATACAGACTACTTCCATCAGGATGCTTCTTTTCCCCCAGGATGCTCCCCTTATCATTCCTACTTCTACAATTTTCCCTATTGTGTATCTCCCCAAACCACACCCCTCCAATATGCTCCCCTGGACCTCTTCACCCTAAATGCACACTGCCAAGGCATCTCCCCAAGCATGTGGTTTCCAAATTACTCCCACCCAGGATGCTGTCCCTGCAAGATACTCCCATCTATAAAGCTGCCCAGCTATACTGCTCTCCTGTCAGCATGCTCCTTCTCCCTCAGAAAGTTCCCTTAGGCATATTCTGCCCTCTCAAATGCTCCCCCAGGATGCTCCTCCTCTCCAGAAATCTTCCCCCAGGATGCTCGGCTTGGATGCATTCCCACCAATTCTCACCTCTAGCCTCCTCACTTCCCCAGGGGTCTCCTGAGTGTTCCATGCCCATCATGTACTCGTGGACACAGGACAGAGCTTCCTGTCTCATGAGCAGCCCTGTCTCAACCAGACAGCCTGCACACACAGAGGCAAAACATTGTCACTCGTGTGTCTTCAATGGATGCACATTGAACATCCCCTGTGTGCAGGCCCTGAGCACTTATGATGTGGTGGGATGGATATCAAGCAAGGCCTCAATGAGGGAGAGAAACTGGTGGGTAGCTGTAAGCCCAGCAGCAGGGGTCCTGACTGTTAGGTGCCCATGGGTGGCTGCCTTGAAGGGGGCAGGAGTGAGCATGGCACCAGGGCAGGAAGCCTGCACAGAAAGAGGCAGAGGCCTCCCTGCTATGAAACCCAGGACCTAGAACCTACTCACTCCATTGCATCCCAATACTTCTCTGAGTTCTGGTCCTTCATACTGCAGGGCAAAAAGGCACCAGGTAATGTGCAAAGCCCCTACTGAGTTAGTCACACTTGGGAAGACCCACAGGTAGATGTGCTACTCAATGGGGGCAGTTCGTGCTGGCCACGGGGTGGCTGTGATGACCGATTATACTGGGCCTTTTAAAATGTCATCTGTATCTCTGTCTGACAACCCCATCCTGAAGCCTGTCCACACTTAGGGCCTATCAAGTGTGAGTTGCTCTCAGTGGGCATGATGGGGCCACAGCATACCCAAGTGGGTTGTCAGATAAAAAGGAGTGAGGGGTGGGAACCCATGTGCAGAGCTCTACAATCTCCCAGAACTTCTGTCTGCACGGGCAGCACAAGGCTGCAGGGAGAGCCTGCTCCCCACTGCAGAGAACCTCAGGCAGCCTCTGTACTCCATCTGGTGGGGCATTGGGGAGGGTTCCATCGTTATTCCATCTGGGGCACTGGGGAGGGTTCATCTGCATTTCAACAGGGATGGTGGGAAGGGGTCTATCTGTAATCCATCTGGTGGGGCGGTGGGGAGGGTTGCATCTGTATCCCATCTGGAGTGGTGGGGAGGGTACAATCTTTGTTCTCTCTGGGGAGGTGGGGAGGGTTCCATCTGTATTCCAACCAGGGCAATGGGGAGAGTTCCATCTGTATTCCATCTGGGGCAGTGGGGAGGGTTCCATCTGTATTCCATCTGGGATGGTGGGGAGGGATGCATCTGTATTCCATCTGGTGGGGCAGCAGGGAGGGTTCCATCAGTATTCCATCTGGGGCGCTGGGGAGGGATGCATCAGTATTCAATCAGGGACAGTGGAGAGGGTTCCATCTGTATACCATCTGGTGGGGTGGTGGTGAGGGTTCGATCTGTATTCCATCTGGGGAGGTGGGGAAGTTTCCATTTGTATTCCATGCAGGGCAGTGGGGAGGATTGCATTTGTATTCCATCTGGAGTGGTGGGGGGATTCTATCTGTGTTCCATCCAGGGCAATGGGGAGGGTTGCATCTGTATTGCATCTGGGGGAGTGGGGAGGGTTCCATCTGTATTCCATCTGGGTTGGTGGGGAGTGTCCATCTGTATTCTATCTGGGGAGTTGGGGAGGTGTCCATCTGAATTCCATTTGGAGAGGTGGGGAAGGATCCCTGTGTATTCCAAAAGGGGTGGTGCAGAGGGGTCCATCTGTGTTCCTTCTGGGGCGGTGATGGGAAGGGTTTCATCTCTACTGCATCTAGGACAGAAGGGAGGGTTATATTTGTATTCCATGTGTTTGGATGGTGTGGAGAGTTCCATCTGTATTCCATCTGGTGAGGCAGTGGGGGGTTCCACCTATATCCCATCTGGGGCAATGGGGAGGGTTCCATCTGTTTTCCTTCTCTTGGAGTGGTGGGGATTGTACCATCTGCATTCCATCTGTGGTGGGTGGGAGGGTTCCATCTGTATTCCATCTGGGGCGGTGGGGATGGTTCAATCTGTATTCCATCTGTGGTGTTGGGGAGGTTTCCACCTGTATTCCAGCTGGGGGCTGGTCGTGACAGTCCATCTGTATTTCATTTGGTGGGGCGGTGGGGTAGATTCAATCTGTATTCCATCTGGGGTGGGGGGAGGGTTCAATCTATTACATATGGTGTGGTGGGGAGGATTCCATCTGTGTTCCATCTGGGGTGGTGGGGAAGGGTCCATTTGTATTCCATCTGGGGTGGTGTGGAGGGTTGATCTGTATTCCATTGCAGCGATGGTGGTAAGGATTCTATCTGTATTCCATCTGGGAGGCTGTGGAGGGTTCCATCTGTATTCCATCTGGTGAGGCGGTGGGGATGGTACCATCTGTAGTCCGTTTAATCGGGAGGTGGGGATTTTTCCATCTGTATTCAATATGGGGTGCAGTGTGGAGGTATCCATCTTTATTCCTTCTGGGATGGTTGAGAGGGTTCCAACTGTATTCCACCTGGGGCAGTGAGGAGGGTTCCATCTGTATTCCCGCTTGGTGGGGCAGTGGAGAATTTTCCATGTGTATTCCATGTGGTGTGGTGGTGGGGAGGGTTCCAACTGTATTCCCTCTGGGGGGAGGGGAGGGTTGCATCTGTATTCCATCTGGTGGGGCAGTGGGGAGGGTTCCATCAGTAATCCAATGGGGTGCTGGGGAAGGATGCATCAGTATTCATTCAGGGACCATGGAGAGGGTTCCATCTGTATACCATCTGGTGGGGTGGTGGTGCGGGTTCCATCTGTATTCCATCTGGGGAGGTGGGAAAGTTTCCATTTGTATTCCATCTAGGGCAGTGGGGAGGTTTGTATCTGTATTCCATCTGGGGCAGTGGGGATGGTTTCATCTGTATTCCATCCAGGGTGGAGAAGAGGGATGCATCTGTATTCCATCCAGGGCGATGGGGAGGGTTGCATCTGAATTGTATCTGGGGCAGTGGGGAGGTTCCATCTGTATTCCATCTGGTGGGGTGGTGGGGAGGGTTCCATATGTTTTCTATTTGGTGGGGTTGTGGGGAGGGTTCTCTCTCTATTCCATCTGAGGTGGTGGGGAGGGTCCATATGTATCTATCTAGGGTCCTGGGGAAGTGTCCATCTATATTCCATTTGAGGTGGTGGGGAGGGGGTCCATCTGTATTCCATCAGGGGTGGTGCAGAGAGGTCCATCTGTATTCCTCTGGGGCAGTGATGGGAAGGGTTTCATCTCTACTCCATCTAGGACAGAGGGGAGGTTTCCATCTGTATTCCATGTGTTGGTGTGGTGTGAAGGGTTCCATCTGTAATCCATCTGGTGGGGCAGTGGGGGGGGTTCCTCCTGTATCCCATCTGGGGCAGTTGGGAGAGTTCCACCCGTATTCCATATGGGACAGTGGGGAGGGTTCTATCTCTATTCCATGTGGGGTGGTGGGGAGGGCTCAATCTGCATTCCATTTTGGGATTACAGAGAGTACCATCTGTATTCCATCTGTGGCAGTGTTGTTAAGGGTTCTATCTGTATTCAATCTGGAGAGTTAGGGCAGGTTCCATCTGAATTTCATATGATCGGGTGGTGGGGTTTTTCCCATCTGTATTCCATATAAGGTGCAGTGGGGAGTGTTCCCTCTTTATTCCATCTGTAGTGGTTGGGAGGGTTACATATGTATTCCATCTTGGGCTGAGGGGAGGGTTCCATTTGTATTCCATCTGGTGGGGTGGTGCAGAGGGTTGCATGTGTATAAAATCTGGGGTGGTCAGGAGGGTACCATCTGTGTTCTATCTGGGGCGGTGGGGAGGGGTCCATCTGTTTTCCATCTGGCGGGGCGGTGGGGAAAATTTGATCTGTATTCCTACTGGGACAGTGCTGAGGGTTGCATCTGTATTCCATCAGGGGTGCTGGTGTCTGCTGCATCTGGATTTCATCTGGATTCCATCTGGTGGGGCGGTGAGAAGATTCCATCTGTATTTCATTTGGTGGGTCGGTGGGGAGGGTTCCATCAGTATTCCGTCTGGGGCAGTGAGGAGGGTTGCATCTGTATTCCACCTGGGGCAGTGGGGATGGTTCAATCTGTATTCCATTTGGGGTTGTGGGGAGGGTACCATCTATATTTCGTCTGGTGGGGCGGTGGGAAGGGTTCCATCTCTATTCCATCTTGGACGGTGAGGAGGGTTTCATCTGTATTACACCAGCGGTGTTGGGGAGGGTTCCGTCTTCAAACCATCTTGTGAGGTGGTGGGGATCTTTGAATCTGTATTCCAACTGGGGCGGTGGGTAATATTCCATTTGTATTCCATCCAGGGTGGTGGGGAGAGTTGCATTTGTATTCCATCTGGTGGGGTGTTGGTGAGGATCCTTCTGTATTCCATATGGTATGGCAGTGGGGTGGGTTCCATCAGTATTTCATTTGATGGGGTTGTGTGGAGGATTTCATCTCTATTCCATCTGGGGATGTCGGGAGGTTTCCATCTGTATTCTATATGGGGGGGTGTGGAGGGTTCCATCTGTATTCCATCTGGTGGGGCAGTGGGAAGATTCCATCTGTATTTCATTTGGTGGGTCAGTGGGGAGGGTTCCATCAGTATTCCGTCTGAGGTACTGAGGAGGATTGCATCTGTAGTCCATCTGGGGTGGTGTGGAGGGTTACATCTGTATACCATTCATTGGGGTGGTGGGGAAGTTTCCATCTTTATTCCATCTGGGGCGGTGGGGAAGGTTCCATGTGTATTCCATCCAGGGATGTTGGGATTGTTGCATCTGTATTCCATCTCGGGTGGTGGGTAGGTTTCATCTGTATTCCATCCAGGGTGGTGGGGTGTTTTGCATCTCTATTCCATTTGGGGCAGTGGGGAGGGTAACCTCTGTACTCCATATGCAGTGGTGGGTTGGGTTTTATCCGTATTCCATCTGGTGTAGTGGTAGGAGGGTTCCATCTCTACTCCATCTGGGGTTGTGTGGAGAGTTCCATCTGTATTCCATATGAGACGTTGGGGAGGGTTCCATCTGGGGTGGTGGAGAGGGTTCCAACTGTATTCCATCTGGGGCAGTGCGGAGGATTCCATCTGTATTCCTTCTGGGGTGGTGGTAGGAAGGGTTCGATCTCTATTTAATCTAGGCCCATGGGGAGGCTTCCATCTGTATTACATCTGATGGGGTGGTGTGGAGTTTTCCATCTGTATTCCTATGGTAGCACATGGGAGGTATTCCATCTGTATCCCATCTGGGACCATGGAAAGAGTTCCATCTGTATTCCATGTGGGGCACTGGGTAGGTTTCCATCTGTATTTCCTCTGTGGTAGTGGAGAGAGGTACGTCTGTATTCCATTTGATGGGGCAGTGGGGAGGGTTGCATCTGTATTCCATCAGGGGTGCTGGGGAGGGTTCAGTCTATATTCCATATTGGGCGGTGGCGAGTATTTCATCTGTATTCCATCTGAGGTGGTGGGGAGGGTTGCATCTGTATTCCACCTGGTGGGGCATTCGGGATAGTTCCACCCTTATTCCATCTGGGGCAGTGGGAAGGGTACTATCTGTTTTCTGCTGGGGTGGTGAGGTGGTTAGCACCTGTATTCTATCTGTTAGCGCAGTGGGGAGAGTTCCATCAGTATTCCATCTAGGGAAATGGGTAGGGTTCGATGTGTATTCTATCTGGTGGGGGGGTGAGGGTGGTTCCATCTGTATTCCATCGGGGGAGGTGTGAATGGTTCCAATCGTATTCCATCTGGGGCGGTGCAGAGGGTTCATCTGTATTTCATCTAGGGTGGTGGGAAGGGCAGCATCTGTATTACATCTGGAGCAGTGGGAAGTGTACCATCTGTATTCTATCTGGGGTGGTGAGGAGGTTTCCATCTGTATTCCATCTTTTGGGGTCGTAGGGAGGGTTCCATCTGTATTCCATCTGGTGGGGTGGTGGGGAGTGTTGCATCTGTATTCCATTTGGAGCTGTTGTGAGGATACCATCTGTGTTCTATATGGGGAGGTGAGGAGGGTGCATCTGTATTCCATCTGATGGGGTGGTGGCGAGGGTTCAATCTGTATTCCAACTGGGGCCATGGGGAAGGTTGCATCTCTATTTCATCTGGGGCAGTGATGAGGTTTCAGTCTGTTTCCATGGTGGTGGTGGGGAGGGTTGTATCTGTATTCTATCTGGGGCACTGGTGATGGTTCCATCTACATACCATCTGGTACGGTGTTTGGGAGTGTTCCATCTGTATTCCATTTGGGGTGGTGGGGTATGTTCCATTGTATTCCATCCAGGGAGGTGAGGAGGGTTGCACCTGTATTCCATCTGGGGTTGGTGGGGAGGTTTCCATCTGTATTCCATCCAGGGCAGTGGGCACGATGAATCTGTATTCCATCTAGGGTGATAGGGAGGCTTCCATCTGTATTCCATCCACGTTGGTGGGGAGGGTTGCATCTGCATTCCATCTGGGGCAGTGGGGAGGTTTCCATCTACATTCCATTTGGGGTGGTGGATTGCGTTCCATCAGTATTCCATCTGGTGGGATGGTGGGGAGGTTTCCATCAGTATTCCATCTGGTGGGGCGGTGGTGAGTGTTCCATCAGTATTCCATTTGGTCAGATGGGTGGGGATGGTTCCATCTCTATTCCATCTGGGGTGGTGGAACGGGTTCCATTGTATTCCGTATGGGGCAGTGTGGAAGTTTCCATCTGTATTCAATCAGGGGCGGTTGGGAGGGGTCCATCTGTATGCCATCTGGGGGATGCTGAGGATTCCTTCTGTATTCCTTCTGGGGCGGCAGTGGGAAAGGTTTCATGCTTACTCCATCTGGGGCATTGGGGACGGCTCCATCTGTATTTCTTCTTTTAGGGAGGTGGGGAGTGTCCCTTCTGTATTCTATTTGGGGATATCGTGAGTGTTGAATCTCTATTCCATCTGGGTCAGTGGGGAGGGTTCCATCTGTATTCCATCTGTTGGAGTGTTGGGGAGGGTTGCATCTGTATTCTGTATGGGATGATGAGGAGGATTACATCTGTGTTCCATCTGGTGGGGTGGTGAGGAGGGTTGCATCTGTATTCCTTCTGGGGTGGTGGGGATGGTTCAATCTGTATTTCATCTGTGGTGGTGGGAAGGTTTCCATCAGTATTCCATCTGGTTGGGCAGTGGGAAGATTCCCTCTGTATTCCATTTGGTGGGGTGGTGGTTTGGTTTCCGTCTGTATTCCATCGGGAATGTTGAGGAGGGCTCAATCTGTATTCCTCATGGGCGGTGCAGAGGGTTTCATCTCTATTCCACCTGGAACAATGTAGAGGGGTCCATCTGTATTCCATCTGGTGGGATGGTGGACAGGGTTGAATCTGTATTCCCTCTTGGATGGTGTGGATGAATCAATCTGTATTCCATCTGTTGGGCCATTGGGAGAGTCCAACTGTA
Organism: Tamandua tetradactyla; assembly: GCF_023851605.1. Classification (NCBI taxonomy): domain Eukaryota; kingdom Metazoa; phylum Chordata; class Mammalia; order Pilosa; family Myrmecophagidae; genus Tamandua; species Tamandua tetradactyla. The sequence continues at coordinate 79,247,220 of NC_135332.1, forward strand.
TTCCATTTGTTGGGGTGGTGGGATGTTTTCCATCTGTATTCCATCTGAGGTGGTGGGGAGGGTTCAATCTGTATTCTATATGCGGTGGCATGGAGGGTTCCATCTGTATTCCATCTGGGCTGGTGTGGAGGGATCCGTTTGTATTCCATCTGGGTCGGTACGGAGGGTACCATCTGTATTCCATCTGTGGTGGTGGTGGTAAGGGTTCTATCCGTATTCCATCTGGAGTAGTAGGGAGGGTCCCATTTGTATTTCATCTAGTGGGGCGGTGTGGAAGGTCCCATCTGTATTCCATACAGTCGGGTGGTGGGGATTTTTCCATCTGTATTCCATTTGAGGTGCAGTGGAGAGGGTTCCGTCTTTATTCCATCTGTGGCGTTTGCAAGGGTTCCATCTGTATCCCATCTGGGACAGTGGGGAGGGTTCTATCTTTTTTCCATCTGGTGGTTCAGTTAGGAGTGTTCCATTGGTATTCCACCTGTTGGGGCAGTGGGAAGAATTCCATCTGTATTCTATCTGGGTCGGTAGGGAGGATTCCATCTGTATTCCATCTGGTGGGGTGGTGTGGAGGGTTGCATCTACATACCATCTGGGGCAGTGGGGAGGGTACCATCTGTGTTCTATCTGGGTTGGTGGGGAGGCTTCCATCTGTATTCCATCCAGGGCGGTGGGGAGGGATGCATCTCTTTTTCATCTGGTGTGGCAGTGGGGAAGTTCGATCTGTATTCCATCTGAGGTGGTGCAGAGTGTTGCTTCTGTTTTCCGTTTGGGACGGTGGTGAGTGTTGAATCTGTATTCCATCTGGTGGGGCGTTGGGGAGGTTTCAATCCGTATTCCAACTGGAGCAGTAGGGAGTGTTCCATCTGTATTAAATCTGGGGAGGTGGGCTGTGTTTCATCTATATTTCCTCTGGGGCATTTGGGAGGGTTTGATCTGTATTCCATCCATGGTGGTGGGGTGGCTTTCTTCTGTATACCATAAGGGGATATGGAGGGTTGCATCTGTATTCCATCTGTTCGGAGGGTGGGTGGGTTCAATCTGCTATCCATGTGGGCTAGTGGGGTGGGTTCCATCAATATTCTATCTGGGACTGTTGGGAATGTTGTATCTGTATTTCTTCTGGGGCAGTGAGGAAGGATCCATCTGCATTTCATCTGTTGGATTGGTGGGGAGGGTTGCATCTCTACTCCCTATCAGGCGGTGGGGAGATTTCCATCTGTATTCCATCTGGTGGGGCAGTCGGGAGGGTTGCATCTGTATTCCATCTTAGGCAGTGGAGAGTTTACCATCTGTATTCCATCTGTGGTGGTGGGGTGGGTTCCATCTGTATTCCATCTGGTGGGGCAGTGGTGAAAGTTTCATCTGTATTCCACCTGGGGCGGTGGAGATGGTTCAATCTGTATTCCTTCTGGGGTGGTGGGAAGGGCTCCACCTGTATTCCATTTGCTTGGGTGTTGGGGAAGTTTCCCTGTGTATTCCATGTGGGGTGGTGGCGAAGTTTCAATCTGTATTCCATATGGGATGGTGGAGAGGGTTCCATCTGTATTCCTTCAGGGGTAGTGGCGAGAGTTCCGTCTGTATTTCATCTGGTGTGGTGGTTGGGAGATTCCATCTGTATTGCATTTGGTGGTGCAGTGGGGAGGGTTTCATCTGTATTCCATCTGGGGTTGTGCAGAGGGTTCCATCTGTATTCTATATGGGGCGGTGGGGTGGGTTCCATCTGTATTCCATCTGGGGCGGTGGAGATGGTTCCAAGTGTATTCCATCTGGGGCGGTGGTTGGAAGTGTTCCATCTCTATTCCATCTGGGGCATTGAACACCTTTCCATCTGTATTCCATCTGATGGGGTGGGTTGGAGAGTACCATCTGTATTCCTTCTGTTGGGGCAGTGGCGAGGATTGCATCTGTATTCCATCTGGGGTGGTGGGGAGGTTTCCTTCTGTATTCCATCTGGGGTTGGTGGGAAGAGATCAATCTGTATTATATATGCGGTGGTGGGGAGGATTCCATCTGTATTCCATCTGGGGCAGTGGGGAGGGGTCCATTTATATACCATGTGGGTTGGTGCAGAGGGTTCCATCTGTATTCCATTGCTGTGGTGGTGGTAAAGGTTCTATCTGTATTCCATCTGGAGCGGTGGGGAGGGTTCCATCTGTATTCCATTTGGTGAGGCGGTGGGGACGGTTCCATCTCTAGTCCATTTAATCAGGTGGGGATTTTTCGATCTGTATTCCATATGGGTTGCAGTGGGGAGGTTTTCATCTTTATTCCTTCTGGGATGGTTGAGAGGGTTCCAACTGTATTCCATCTGGGGCAATGGGGAGGGTTCCATTCGTATTTCACTTGGTGGGGTAGTGGAGAGTTTTCCTTCTGTATTCCATGTGGTGCAGCGATGAGGTGGGTTGTATCTGTATTCCATCCTGTGTGGTGGGGAGGGTACCATCTGTATTCTATCTGGGGCGGTGGAGAGTGTTCCATCTGTATTCCATCTCGGGTGGTGGGGAGGGTTACATCTGTATTCCATCTGGTGGGGTTGTGGGGAGGATTCCATCTGCATTACATCTGGGGTGGTGGGAAAGTTTGCATCTGTATTTCATCTGGGGCGGTGGGGAGGATTCATTCTGTATTCCACGTGGTGGAGCAGTGGGGAGGGTTCCTTCGGTATTTCATCTAGGGTGGTGGGGTTGGTTGCATCTGTGTTCCATATGGGGTGTTGGGTGTGGTTCCATCTGCATACCATCTGGTGGGGTGGTACGGTGTGTTCCATCTGGGGCAGTAGGGAATGTGCCATTTGTATTCCATCCGGAGAGTTGGGGAGAGTTGCATCTGTATTTCATCTGGGGTGTTGGGGAGGGTACCATCTGTATTCCATCTGTGGCGGTGGGGAAAGTTCCATCTTGTGGGAATGTGGGGAGGGTAACATCGGTAATTCATATGGGGTAGTGTTGTTGGTTCAACCTGTACTCCATCTGGGGTGGTCAGGAGGGACCCACCTGCACTCCATCTGGTGGGGGTGGGGTGGGGAGATTCCTTCTGTATTCCATTTGGTGGATTGGTGGGGAGGTTTCCATCTGTATTCCAACTGGGGTGGTGAAGAGAGGTCCATCTGTATTCCATCTGGTTGGGCGGTTGTGAAGGTTGCATCTGTATTCCATCTGGGGCGCTGGGGATAGGTCAATCTGTATTCCATCTGTATTACATTTGGTCGGGTGGTGGGGAGATTCCATCTGTATTCCGTTTGGTAGGGCAATGGGTGGGTACCATCTGTATTCCATCTGGGGTGATGGGGTGGGTTCAATCTGTATTCCATATGGGGTAGTGGAGAGGGGTCCATTTGTATTCCCTCTGGGGCGGTGCAGAGGGTTCCATCTCTATTCCATCCATGGCAGTAGGTAGGGTTGCATCTGTATTCCCTCTGGTAGGGCTGCAGTAATGGCTCCATTGGTATTCCTTCTGGGGAGGTGGGGATGGTTGCATCTGTATATCATCTGAGGTGGTGGGGAGGGTTCCATCTCTATTCCAGCTGGTGGGGGTGTGTGAAGGGTTCCATCTTTATTCCATCTGGGATGGTGGGGAAGGTTCCATTTGTGTTCCATCCAGGTCTGTGGAGAAGATTCTATCAGTTTTCCATCTTGGGTGGTGGGGAGGGTTCCATCTGCATTCCATCCACAGTGGTGGGTTGTTTTGCACATGTATTCCTTTTGAGGCAGTGGGGTGGGTTCCATCTGTATTCTATCTGTGATGGTGGGTTGGATTTCATCTGTATTCTATCTGATAGGGCAGTGGGGAGGGTTCCTTCTGTATTCCATATGGTCAGGTGGTGGGTTTTTTTCCATCTCTATTCCATATTGGGTACATTGAAGAGGGTTCCATCTTTATTCCATCTGTGGCATTTGCGAGGGTTCCATCTGTATTCCATCTGGGGCGGTGGGGATGGTTCTATCTGTATTGCATCTGGTGTGTCAGTTGGGAGTGTTCCATCTGTATTCCATGTGGATCGGTGGGGAGGGTTCCATCTGTATTCCATTAGGGTAGTGGTGAAGGTTGCATCTGTATTCTATCTGGTGGGTTGGTGCAGAGGGTTGCATCTGTATACCCTCTGGGGCGGTGGGGTGGGTACCATCTGTGTTCTAAGTGGGGCAGTGGGGAGGGGTCCATCTGTATTCTATCATGGGCAGTGGGGAAGGATGAATCTGTTTTCCATCTGGTAGGGTGGTGGGGAATGTTCAATCTGTATTCCATCTGAAATGGTGTGGAGGGTTGCATCTGTATTCCACCTGGGGTGGTGGAGAGTCTTGTATCTGTATTCTATCTGATGGGGCAGTGGGGAGGTTTCCATTTGTATTCCAGCTGGGGCGGTGGGGCGGTGGGGCGGGTTCCATCCCCAGGTATTAAGTCTGGGGTGGTGGGCAGTGTTGCAGCTGTATTTCATCTGGGGTGGAGGTGTGGGTTCCATCTGTATTCCATATGGTCGAGTGGTGGGGATTTTTACATCTATATTCCATATGGGGTGCAGTGGAGAGGGTTCCATCTTTATTCCATCTGTGGTGGTTTGGAGGGTTCCGTCTGTATTCCATCTGAGGCATTGGGGAGTGTTCCATCTGTATTCCATCTGGATTGGTGGGGAGGGTTCATCAGTATTCCATCATGACGGTGGTGAGGGTTGCATCTGTATTCCATCTTGTGGGTTGGTGGGGACGGTTCCATCTCTATTTCATCTGGGGCAGTGGGGAAGGTACCGTCTGTATTACAACCAGGGAGGTGGGGAGGGTTGCATCTCTATTCTATCTGTGGTGTACTTAGGGTACTATCGTGTTCTATCTGGGGTGGTGAGATTTCCATCTGTATTCCATTGGGTGGGGCAGTGGGGAAGGTTCCACCTGCATTCCATCTGTTGGAGAGGTGGGAAGGGTTACATCAGTTCTCCATCTGGGACAGTGGTGGAAAGGGTACCATCTATATTCCATCTGGGGTGGTGGGGAGGGCTCCATCTCTATTCCATCCAGTGGGTGGGGGGTGGGTTGCATCTGTATTCTATCTGGGTCGGTAGGGATCATTGCATCCCATTTCATTTGGTACAGTGGGAAGGGTTCCATCTGTATTGCATCTAGAGCAGTTGGAAGGGTTCCATCTGTATTTCATTCAGGGCGGTGGGTAAGGTTGCAACTCTACTCCGTCTGGGGCACATGGGGAGTGTGCCATTTGGATTCCATTTGGGTGATGGGAACTGTTCCATCTCTATTCTATCCAGTGTTGTGGGGAGGGATCCATCTGTATTGCATCTGGTGGGGTTTTGGGGAGGGTTCCATCTGTGTTCCATTTAGTGGGGCAGTAGGAAGTGTTATATCTGTATTCCATCTGAGTTGGCAGGAAAGGTTCCATCTGTATTCCATCTGTTGCAGTGGCGAGGAGGGTGGCATCTCTATTCTATTTGGGGCAGTGGTGAGGTTTCCATCTGTAATCCATTTGGTGGGGCGGTGGGGATGGTTGCATCTGTATTTGATCTGGGGCAGTGTGGAGGGTACCATCTTTATTATATCTGTGGTGGTGGGAAGGAGTCCATCTGTATTCCACCTGGTGGTGTGGTGGGGCTGATTGCACCTGTATTCGATCTGGGGTGGGGATGGTTCAATCTGTATTTCATGTGGGGTGGTGGGGAGGGTTCCATTTGTATTCCATCCTGTGGGGGGGGAGAGGGTTGCATCTGTGTTCGTCTGGGACGGTGGGGATTGTACCATCTGTATTCCATCTGTGGTGGGTGGGAGGGTTCCATTGGTATTCCATCTGGTGGGGTGGTTATGAGGGTTGTATCTGTATTCCATCTGGGGTCGTGGGGAGGCTTCCATCTGTATTCCATCTGGGGGTTGATGGGGAGGTTCCATCTGAACTTCATTTAGTGGAGCAGTGGGGTGGGTTCAATCTGTATTCCTTCTCGGATGGTGGGGAGGGTTCAATCTGCATTACATATGGGGTGGTGGGGAGGATTCCATCTGTTTTCCATCTGGGACTGTGGGAAAGTGTCCATTTGTATTCTATCTGGGGTGGTGTGGAAGGTTCCGTCTGTATTCCATTGCTGCAGTGGTGGTAAGGGTTCCAACTGTATTCCATCTGGAGTGGTGGGGTTGGTTCTACCTGTATTCCACCTGGTGAGGAGGTAGGGACAGGTCCATCTGTAGTCCATTTAATCAGGTGGAGATTTTTCCATCTGTATTCCATATGGGGTGCAGTGGGGAGGTTTCCATCTTTTTTCCTTCTGGGATGGTGGGACGGTTCCAACTGTATTCCATCGGGGGCAGTGGGGAGGGTTCCATCTGTATTCCATGTGGTGTGGCGGTGAGGTGGGTTGCATCTTATTTCATCTTGGGTGGTGGGGAGAATACCATCTGTGTTCTATCTGGGGTGGTGGGGAGGGTGCCATCTGTATTCCATCCATGGCGGTGGGAAACATTACATCTGTATTCCATCTAGTGTGGTTGTGGGGAGGATTCCATCTGCATTCAATCTGGGGCGGTGGGAAGGGTTTCATCTGTATTTCATCTGGCATGGTGGGGAGGGTTCATTCTGTATTCCACCTGGTGGGGCAGTGGGGAGGGTTTCATCGGTATTCCAGCTAGGGTGGTGGGGAGGGTTGCAATTGTATTCCGTATGGGGCATTGGGTCGGGTTCCATCTGCATACCATTTGGTGAGGGTGGGGTGGGGAGGGTTCCATCTTTATTCCATCTGGGACAGTGGGGAAGGTTCCATTTGTATTCTATCCAGGGCTGTGGGGAATGTCGCATCTGTTTTCCATCTTGGGCTGTGGGGAGGGGTCCATCTGTATTCCATCCAGGTGCAGAGGGAGGGATGCATCTGTATTCCATCTGGGGAGAGGGGAGGGCTCCATCTGTATTCCATCCAAGGTGGTGGGTTATTTTGCATATGTATTCCTTTTGAGGCAGTGGGGTGGGTTCCATCTGTATTCCATCTGTGGTGGTGGGTTGGATTTCATCTATATTCCATCTGGTGGGTTGGTGGGGAGGGTTCCATCTGTATTCCACTTGGTGTAGTGGTGTGGAGGGTTCCATCTTTATTCTATCTGTGGTTGTGTGGAGGGTTCCATCTGTATTTCATATGGGGCGATGAGGAAGTTACCATCTGTATTCCATCTGTGGCTGTGGGGAGGGTTCCATCTGGATTTCATCTGGTGGGTCAGTGGTGAGGGATGCATCTGTATTCCACCTGGGGCGGTGGGGATGGTCCAATCTGTATTCCGTCTGGGTTGGTGGGGAGGGTTCCATCTGTATTCAATCTGGTGGGGCAGTGGGGGGATTCCATTTGCATTCCATTTGCTAGGGAGTTGGGGCAGTTCCACATCTATTCCACGTGGTGTAGTGGCAAAGGTTCAATGTGTATTCCATATGGGGTGGTGGGGAGGTTTCCATCTGTATTCCATCTGGGGTGGAGGGGGGGTTCATCTGTATTCCATCTGGTTGGCCTTTGGGGAGGGTTGCATCTGTATTCCATCTGGCGCTGCATGGATGGCTTATCTGTGTTCCATCTGAGGTGGTGTTGAGGGTTCCATCTGTATTTCATCTGGTGGGGTTGTGGGAAGATTCCGTCTGTATTGCATTTGTTGGGGAGCTGGGGAGTGTTCCATCTGTACTCTGTCTCGGGTGGTGGGGAGATTTCAGTCTGTATTCCATCTAGACTGGTGGGGAGGAATGCATCTGTTTTCTGTCTGGTGGGGCAGTGGGGAATGTTCAATCTGTATTCTATCTGGAATGGTGCAGAGGGTTGCATGTGTATTCCATCTGGTGGGGCGCTGGGGAGATTTCAATCTGTATTCCAGGTGGGTCCGTGGGGCGGGTTCCATCTGTATTAAATCTCGGCGGTGCACAGTGTTGCAGTTGTATTTCATCTGGGACGGAGTGGAGGGTTCCATATGTATTCCATATGGTCGAGTGTTGGGGATTTTTCCGTCTATATTCCTTATGGGGTGCAGTGGGGAGAGTTCCATCTTCATTCCATCTATGGTGGTTGGGAGGGTTACATCTGTGTTCCATCTGGGGTGGTGTAGAGTGTTCCATTTGTCTTCCATCTGGGTCGGTGGGGAGGGTTCATCTGTATTCCATCATGATGGCGGTGAGGGTTGCATCTGCATTTTGTCTTGTGGGTTGGTGGGGAGGGTCCCCTCTGTATTTCATCTGGGGCAGTGGGGAGGGTATCATCTGTATTTCATTTGGGAGGTGGGGAGGGTTATATCTGTATCCCATCTGGTGGGGCGGTGGAGATAGTTCCATCTGTATTCCATCTGGAGTGGTGCGTAGGGTTCTATCTTTATTCTAGCTGGGGTGGTGAGGAGATTTCTACCTGTATTCCAGTGGGTGGGGTTATGGGGAGGGTTCCATCTGTATTCCATCCTGTGGAGAGGTGGGAAGGGAAGTATCCATATTCCATCTGGAGCGATGGGGAGGGTTACATCAGTTCTCCATCTGGGACGGTGGTGGGAAGGGTATCATCTGTATTCCATCTGGGGCAGTGGGGATTGTTCCATCTCTATTCCATCCAGAACTATGCGGAGAGTGTCATCTGTATTCTACCTGGGGTGGTAGGGATGATTGCATCTGTATTCCATCTGGGGCAGTGGGGAGGGTTCCATATGTATTGTATCTGGATCGGTGTTGAGGGTTCCATCTGTATTCCATCCAGGGTGGTGGGTAGGGTTGCAACTGTACTCTATCTGGGGTGGTGGGGCAGGTGCCATTTGAATTCTATCTGGGCAATGGGAAGTGCTCCATCTGTATTCCATCCGGGGTTGTGGGGAGGGATCCATCTGTATTCCATCTGGTGGGGTGGTGGGATGATTCCATCTGTATTGCATTTTCTGGGGCGCTGGGGTTCATTCCATCTGTATTCTGTCTGGGTTGGTGGGGAGGGTTCCATCTGTATTCAATCTGGTGGGGTGGTGGGATGATTCCATCTGTACTGCATTTGCTGTGGCAGTGGGGAGCATTCAGTCTGTATTCCGTCTGGGGTGGTGGGGATGCTTCCATCTGTAATCTATCTGTTTGGGTGGTGAGGAGATTCCCTCTGTATTCCTTTTGTTGGGGTGTTGTGGTGGGTTCAATCTCTATTCCATATCAGGCGGTAGAGAGGGTTCCATCTGTATTCCATCTGGGAGTGTGTGGAGGGATCCATTTGTGTTCTATCTGGGATGGTGCAGAGGGTCCCCTCTGTATTCTATCTCTGCCAGTGGTGGTAAGATTCTAACTGTATTCCATCTGGGGTGGTTGGGAGGGTTCCATCTGTATTCCATATGATCAGGCAGTGGGGTTTTTTCCATCTCTATTCCATATCGGGTGCAGTGGGGAGGGTTCCATCTGTATTCCATCTGTGTTGGTGGGGAGGTTTCCATCTGTAGTCCATCAAGGCAGTGGTGAAGGTTACATCTGTATTCCATCTTGTGGGTTGGTTTCTAGTGTTCCATCTTTATTCCATCTGCCATGGTGTGGAGGGTTACATCTGTATTCCATCTGGGGCTGTGGGTAGTGTTCCATCTGTATTCCATCTGGTGGGGTGGTGCAGAGGGTTACATCTGTATACCATCTGAGGCCATGTGGAGCATACCATCTGTGTTCTATGTGGGGCAGCGGGGAGGGTTCCATCTGTATTCCATCCAGAGAGGTAGGGAGGGATACATCTGTTTTCCATCTGGTGGGGCGGTGGGGAAGGTTTGATCTGTATTCTACCTGGGGCGGGACAGAGGGTGGGATCTGTATCCCATCTGGGGCGGTGGGTAGGGTTCATCTGTATTCCATCATGATGGCGGTGAGGGTTGCATCTGTATTCCATCTGGAGGGTCGGTGGGGAGGGTCCCATCTGTATTTTATCTGGGGCGATGGGAAGGGTACCACCTGTATTTCATCCAGGGAGGTGGAGATGGTTGCATCTGTATTCCATCTGGTGGAGCAGTGGGGATGGTCCCATCTGTATTCCATCTGGAACTGTGCAGAGGGTTACATTTGTATTCCATCTTGGGCGGTTAAGAGAGTTACATCTGTATTCCATCTTGTGGGGTGCTGGGGAGATTTTGATCTGTATTCCAGCTAGGGCGTTGGGGTGGGTTCCATCTGTATTAAACCTGGGGAGGTGTGCAGTGTTGCAGCTGTTTTTCATCTGGGACAGAGTGGAGGGTTCCATATATATTCCATATAGTCGAGTGTTGGGGACTTTTCCATCTGTATTCCTTATGGGGTGCGGTCGGGAGAGTTCCATCTTCATTCCATCTGTGGTAGTTGGGAGTGTTACATCTGTATTCCATCTGGGGCAGTGGAAAGTGCTTCATTTGTATTCCATCTGGGCCAGTGGGGAGGGTTCATCTGTATTCCATCATGACAGCGGTGAGGGTTGCATCTGCATTCCATCTGGAGGGTCAGTGGGGAGGGTCCCATCTGTATTTTATCTGGGGAGGTGGGGAGGATACCGTCTGTATTTCATCCAGGGAGGTGGGGATGGTTCCATCTGTATTCCATCCAGTGGAGTGGTGGGAAGGGAAGCACCCGTATTCCATTTTGGGCGATGGGGAGGGTTACATCAGTTCCTCATCTGGGACGGTGGTGGGAAGGGTACCATCTGTATTCCATCTGGGGTGGTTGGGAGGGTTCCATCTCTATTCCATCCAGAGCAGTGGGGAGGGTTTCATCTGTATTCTATCTGGGGTGGTAGGGATGATTGCATCTGTATTCCATCTGGGGCAGTGGGGAGGGTTCCTAGGTATTGTATCTGGAGCAGTGTGGAGGGATCCATCTGTATTCCATCCAGGGTGGTGGGTAGGGTTGCAAGTGTATTCCATCTGGGGCGGTGGGGAGGGTGCCATTTGAATTCCATCTGGGCGATGGGAAATGCTCCATCTGTATTCCATCCGGGGTGGTGGGGAGGGAGCCATCTGTATTGCATCTGGTGGAGTGATGGGGAGGGTTCCATCTGTATTTCATTTAGTGGGGCGGTGGGAATTGTTATATCTATATTCCATTTGTGGTGGCAGGAAGGGTTCCTTCTGCATTCCATCTTGGGCGGTGGGGCGGGTTCTTTCTGTATTCCATTTGGTGGGGACATGGGAAGGGTTCTTTCTGTATTCCTTCAGGGGCAGTGGGTGGGTTCCATTTGTATTTGATTGGGCCAGTCAGGAGCGGTCCATCTGTATTCCACCTGGGGAAATGCGAAGTATTCTATCTGTATTCCATCTGGGGTCGTGGGGAGTGTTCCATCTGTATTCCAGCTGTTGGAGTGATGGGGTGAGTTGCATCTGTATTCCATGTGGGTCCATCTGTATTCCATTCAAGACGGTGGGGAGAGTTGTATCTGTATTCCATCTGGTGGGTTGGGGGGATTGCATCTGTGTTCCATCTGGGGCAGGAGGGAGGTTTACATCTGTATTCCATCTGGGGCTGTGGGGAGGGCTCCATCTGTATTCCATCTGGTGGGGTGACATGGAAGGTTGCATCTGTATACCATCTTTGGCGGTGGGATGGAACCATCTTTGCTGTATCTGGGGCGGTGGGGAGGGTTCCATCTGTATTCCATCCAGGGCGGTGGAGAGGGATGCATATATTTTCCATATGGTGTGGTGGCAGGGAAGGTTGGATATGTATTCAACCTGGGGTGGTGCGGAGGGTGCCATCTGTATTCCATCTGGAGCAATGGGGAGGGTTTCATCTGTATTCCATGTAGTGGGGTGGTGGGGAGTTTTCCATCTGTATTCCAGTTGGGGCGGTGGGGCAGGTTCCATCTGTATTATATCTGGGGCAGTGGGTTGTGTTGAATGTGTATTTCATCTGGGACGATGGGGAGCGTTCCATCTTTATTCCATCTGAGGCGGTTGGTGGGTTCCTTCTGTATTCCATACAGGGGATAGGGAGGGTTGCATCTGTATTCCATCTGTTAGGGTGGTCCTGACATTTCAATCTGTATTCCATGTGGGGCGGTGGGGAGGGTTCCATCCGTATTCGATCTGTTGGGGCAGTGAGGAGGGTAGAATCTCTATTCTATATGGGGAGGTGGTGAGGTATCCATCTGCATTCCATGTGTTGGGGCAGTGGGTGGGGTTGCATCTGTATTCAATCTTGGGCAGTGTGGAGGATACCATCTCTACTCCCTCTGTGGTGGTGGGCAGGGTTCCATCTGTATTCCACCTGGTGGTGTGGTGGGGCAGATTGCATCTGTATTCCATCTGGGATGGTAGGGATGGTTCGATCTGTATTCCATCTCTTGTGGTGGGTTCGCTTCCATCTTTATTCCATCTGGTGGGCCGGTGTGGAGATCCCATTTGCATTCCATTTCATGGGTGGTGAGGAGAGTTCCATCTGTATTCCATCTTGGGTGGTGAGGAGGGTTCAATCTGTATTCCATATAGGGCAGTGGGGTGGGTTCAATCTGTATTCCATCTGGGGCAGTGGGGATGGGTTCATCTGTATTCCATGTGGTGGGGTGGTGCACAGGGTTACATCTGTATTTCATCTGGGGCAGTGGGGAGGGTTCATTCTGTATTCCACCTGGTGGGGCAGTGGGGAGGGTTCCATCGGTATTCCATCTGGGGTGTTGGGGAGGGCTGCATCTGTATCCCATGTGGGGTATGGGTCGGGTTCCATCTGCATACCATCTGGTGGGGTGGTAGGGTGGGTTCCATTTGGGGCGGTAGGGAATGTACCATTTGTATTTCATCAGGAGAGTTGGGGAGAGTTGCATTTGTATTGCATCTGGGGTGGTGAGGAGGGTACCACCTGTATTCCATCTGTGGTGGTGGGGAAGGTTCCATCTGTATTCCATTTCATGGGGCTGTGGGGAGGGTAGCATCAGTGTTCCACCTGGGACAGTGATGTTGTTTCCACCTGTGTTCCATCTGGAGTGGTCGGGAGGGTTCCATTGGCACTCCATCTGGTGGGGCAGTGGGGAGCTTCCATCTGTATTCCATTTGGTGGATCGGTGGGGAGGTTTCCATCTATATTCTATTGGGGATGGTGAAGAGGGTTCGATCTGTATTCTATATGAGACAGTGGGAAGGGTTCCATCTGTATTCTAACTGGCACGGTGAAGAGAGGTCCATCTGTATTCCATCTGGTTGGGCGGTTGGGAAGGTTGCATCTATATTCCATCTGGGGGAGTGGTGATGGTTCAATCTGTATTCCATCTGGGGTGGTGGGGAGGGGTCCATTTTTATTCCATATCAGTCGGTGGGGAGTGTTACGTCTGTATTCCATCCACAGAGGTGGGATGGGTTGCATCTGTATCCCATCTGTTGGGGTGGTGGGGAGGGTTTAATCTGTATTCCATTGGGGCGATGGAGGTGGATCAATCTGTATTCCATCTGAGGTGGTGGGGAGGGTTTCATCTGTTTTCCATCTGTTGCAGCGTTGTGGGTGTTTCCCTCTGTATTCCATTTAGTGTGGCAGTGTGTTGGTTCCGTTTGTATTCCATCTGGGGTGGTAGGGTAGGTTCTCTGTGTATTCCATCTGGTTGGGGGGGTGGGGAGATTCCATCAATATTCCATTTGGCAGTATGCTGTGGTGGTTCCCATCTGTATTCCATCGGTTGTATTTCAGAGAGCTCAATATGTAGTTCATATGGGCGGTAGGAGGGTTCTATTTGTATTCCATCTGGAGCGATGAGGAGGGTCCATCTGTATCCCATCTTGTGGGATGATGGGCAGTGTTCATCTGTATTCCATCTGGGATGTTGGGGATGGATCCATCTGTATTCCATCTACAATGGTGGGGAGGGTTCCATCTGTATCCAATCTGTTGTGGCAGTGGGGAGATACCATTTTGTTCCACTTTGGGGGGCTGTGTGGTGTGTTCCATCAGTAGTCCATCTGGAGTATAGGGAACGGTTCAATCTGTATTTAATAGGGGACAGTATGTAGGGTTCCATCTGTATTCCATCTGGGGCAGTGCGGAGGTTTACATCTGTATTCCATCCACAGCGGTGGTGAGGGTTGCATCTGTATCCCATCTGGTGAGGCCATGGGGAGGGTTTAATCTGTATTCTGTTGAGGGTGGTGGGTATGGATCAATATGTATTCCTTCTGGGGTGGTGGGCAGGTTCCATCTGTAGTATATCTGTTGGGGCATTGGGGTGATTCCATCTGTATTCCATTTGTTGGGGGGTTTGTTGGTTTCCGTTTGTATTCCAACTGGGGTAGTAGGGAAGGTTCTATCTGTATGCCATCTGGTTGGGCGGTGGGGTGATTCCATCTGTATTCCATTTGGTGGGGCACTGTGGTGGTTTCCATCTGTATACCATCGGTTGTGTTTTGGAGAGTTCAATCTGTAGTCAATATGGGCAGTGGAGATGGTTCCATCTGTATTCCATCAGGAGCAATGGGTTGTGGTCCATCTGTATTCCATCTGGTGGGGCAGTGGGCAGGGTTGCATCTGTATTCCATCTGGGATGGTGGGGTTGATTCAATCTGTATTCCATCTGCGATGGTGGGGAGGGTTCCATCTGTATTCCATCTGTTGGTGTGCTGGGGAGATTTCATTTTATTCCATTTTTTGGTACAGTGGGTTGTGTTCCATCCATATTCCATCTGAGGTGGTGAGGGTAGTTCAATCTGTATTCCATACCAGGCATTATGGAGGGTTCCATCTGTGTTTCTTCTGGCACAGTGTGGAGGGGTCCGTTTGTACTCCATCTGAGGCCATACTGCGGGTTCCATCTCTATTCCATATGTGGTGGTGGTGTTAAGGTTTCTATCTGTATTCCCTGTGGGTTGGTAGAGAGGGTTCCATCTGTATTCCATCTGGTGGGGCCGTGGGGAAAATTTCCATCAGTATTCCATATGGTCGGGTGTTGGGGATTTTCCATCTGCATTCCATATGAGGTGCAGTGGAGAGGGTTCCATCTTTATTCCATCTGTGGTGTTTGTGATGTTTCCTTCTGGGGCATTGGTGATGGTTCAATCTGTATTCCATCTGGGGCAGTGTTGATGATTCAGTCTGTATTCCATCTGGGGCAGTGGGAAGGAGTCCATTTTTATTCCATCAGGGTCGGTGTAGTGGGTTACATCTGTATTCCATCCACAGCAGTGGGGAGTTTTGCATCTGTATCCCATCTGGTGGGGCTGTGGGGAGGATGTAAACTGTATTCCATCTGTGACGGTGGGGATGTTTCAATCTGTATTCCATCAGAGGTGGTGCAGAGAGTTCCATCTGTACTCGTCTGCTGGGACGGTGGGGTGACTCCCTCTGTATTTTATTTGGTTGGGGGGCATGGGCTGCTTTCCACTTGTATTCCATCTCGGGTGGTAGGGAAGTTTCTATCTGTATTCCACCTGATTGGGCGTTGGGGAGATTCCCTCTCTATTCCACTTGCTGGGGCACTGGGGTTGTTTCCATCCTTATTCTATCAGATGTGTTTGGGAGAGTCCAATCTGTTGTCCATATGGGCGGTGGAGAGGGTTCCATCTATTTTCCATCTGAAGTGATGGGGATGATTCCATCTGTATTCCATCTGGTGGGCGGTGGGCAGGGTTGCATCTATATTCCATCTGGAATGGTGGGAATGGATCCATCTGTATTCCACTGCAGTGGTGGGGAGGGTTCCATCTGTATCCCATCTGTTGGGCGGTGGAGATATTCGATTTTATTCCATTTGCTGGGGCGGTGGGCTGTGTTCCATTTGTATTACATATGGTGGGGAGAGGACATTTCAATTTGTATTTCATATGGGGCGGTATGGGGGGTTCCATCACTCTGCCCTCTGGGGTGGAGTCGATGGGTCCAATTGTACTCCATCTGGGGCCGTACAGAGGGTACGATCTGTATTCCATCTGTGACTGTGGTGTTAAGGGTTCTATCTGTATTCCCTGTGGGGTGGAAGGGAGAGTTTCAACTGTATTCCATCTGGTGGGGTTTTGGGGTAATTTTCCATCTGTATACCATGCTGTTGGATGTTGGTTTTTTCCCCCATCTTTATTCCATATGAGGTGCAGTGGAGAGGGTTCCATCTTTATTCCATATATGGCATTTGTAATGGTTCCATTTGTATTTCATCTGTATTTCATGTTCTGGGGAGGGTTCTATTTGTTTTCCATCAAGGGTGGTGGGAAGAGTTGCATCTGTATTTCATCTTGGGTGGTGGTGATGGTTCAATCTGCATTCTATATGGGACAGTGGTGAGGGATCCATTTTTATTCTATCTGGGTCGGTGTGGAGGATTACATCTGTATTCCATCCAAACCAGTGTGTAGGGTTGCATCTGTATTCCATCTGGTGGGGAGGTGGGGAGGTTTTAAACTGTATTGCATCTGGGGCAGTGGAGATGGATCAATTTGTATTCCATTTGTGGTGGTGGGGAGGTCTCCATCTGTATTCCATCTGTTGGGGTGCTGGGGTGACTTCCTCTGTATTCCATTTGGTGGGTGGTGGGTTGGTTTCCATTTGTATTCCATCTGGGGTTGTAGGGAAAGTTGTATCTGTATTCCATCTGGTTGGGCGGTGGGGAGATTCCATCTGTATCCATTTGGCGGGGCACTGTGGTGGTTTCCATCTGTATTCCATGGTTGTGTTTTGGAGAGTTCAATCTGCAGTCAATATGGGTGGTGGAGAGGGTTCCGTCTGTATTCCATCAGGTGCAATGGTGTGTGGTGCATCTGTATTCCATTTGGTGGGGTGGTGGGCAGGGTTGCATCTGTATTCCATCTAGGATGGTTGGGTTGGATCCATCTGTGTTCCATCTAAGGTGGTGGGGAGGGTTCCATCTGTATTCCATCTGTTGGGGTGGTGGGGAGATTCCATTTTATTCCATTTTTTTGTGCTGTGGGTTGTGTTCCATCTGTGTTCCATCTGGAGAGGTGTGGACGGTTCAATCTGTACTCAATACCCGGTGGTATGGAGGGTTCCATTTGTATATCATCTGGCGCGGTGTGGAGGGGTCCGTTTGTACTCCATCTGAGGCGGTACCACGGGTACCATCTGTATTCCATGTGTGGCAGTGGTGTTAAGGGTTCTATCTGTGTTCCCTGTGTGTTGGTAGGGGGGGTTCCATCTGTATTCCATCTGGTGGGGCTGTGGGGTAAGTTTCCATCCGTATTCCATATGGTCGGGTGATGGGGTTTTTTCCCTCTGTATTCTATATGCAGTGCAGTGGAGAGGGTTCCATCTTTATTCCATCTGTGGCATTTGTGATGATTCCATCTGTATTCAGTTTGGGCCTTGGGGAGTGTTCTATCTGATTTACTTCTGGGCCTTGGTGATGATTCCATCTGTATTCCATCTAGGGTTGTGGTGATGGTTCAATCTGTATTCCATCTGGGGCGGTGGAGAGGGGTCCTTTTGTATTTCATCTGATTCGGTGCGGAGGGTTACATCTGTATCCCATCCACAGCAGTGGGGAGGGTTGCATATGTATCCCATCTGATGGGGGTGTAGGGAGGGTTTAAACTGTATTCCATCTGGGGCGGTTGGGATAGATCAATCTGTATTCCATATGGGGTTGTGGGGAGGGTTCCATCTGTTTTCCATCTTTTGGGGCATTGGGGTTATTCCTTCTGTATTCCATTTGTTAGGGTAGTGTTTGGTTTCCATTTGTATTCCATATGGTGTCATAGGGAAGGTTCTATCTGTATTCCATCTGGTTGGGCGGTGGGGAGATTCCATCTGTATTGCATTTAGCGGGTAGCTGTGGTGGTTTCCATCTGTATTCCATCAGACGTGTTTGGGAGAGTTCAATCTGTAGTCCATATTGGCGGTTGAGAGAGTTCCGTCTGTATTCCATCTGGAGTGATGGGTTGTGGTACATGTGTATTCCATCTCTTGGGGTGGTGTGCAGGGTTGCATCTGTATTCCATCTGGGACAGTGGGGTTGGATGCATCTGTATTCCATCTGTTGGGGCAATGGGGAGATTCCATTTTATTCCATTTGTTGGGGCGGTGGATTGTGTCCATCTGTATTCCATCTGAGGTGGTGGGGACCGTTCAATCTGTATTCCATATGGGGTGGTATGGAGGGTTCCATCTGTACTCCAACTGGGGCAATACGGCGGGGACAATCTGTATTCCATCTGTGGTCGTGGTGTTAAGGGTTCTATCTGTATTCTCTCTAGGTTGGTAGCGATATTTCCATCTGTATTCCATCTGGTGGGGCAGTGGGGGAATATTCCATCCGTATTCCATTCAGTCAGGTGTTTGGGTTTTTTCCATCTGTATTCCAAATGAGGTGCAGTGGAGAGGGTTCCATCTTTTTTCCATCTGTGGCGTTTGTGATAGTTCCATATGTACTCCACCTGGGGCGCTGGAGAGGGACCTATCTGTTTTCCATCTGGGGCACTGGGGAGGTTTACATCTGTATTCCATTTGGGGCGGTGGTGATGGTTCAATCTGCATTCCATGTGGTGCGGTGATTAAGGGTCCATTTGTATTCCATCTTGGTTGGTGTGGAAAGTTACAACTGTTTTCCATGCAAAGCAGTTTGGAGGGTTGCATCTGTGTTCCATCTGGTGGGGTGGTGGGGATGGTTTAATCTGTATTCCATCTGGGGCAGGGGAGATAGATCAATCTGTATACCATCTGGCATGGTGGGGAGTGTTCCATCTGTATTCCATCTGTTCAGGCGGTGGGGAGATTCCATTTTATTCCATTTCTTGGGGCAGTGGGTTATGTTCCATCTGTATTCCAACTGTGGTGGTGCGGAGGGTTCTATTGTAATCCATCTGCTGGGGAAGTGGGGAGATTCCATTTCATTCCACTTGTTGGGGCGGTGATTTCTGTTCAAACTGTATTCCATCTGAGGTGCTAGGGATGGTTCAATCTGTATTCCATATGGGGCCTTACAGAGTGTTCCATCTTTATACCTTCTGGGGTGGTGTGCAGGAGTCCATTGCTACTGCATCTGGGGTGGTACGGAAGGTACCATCTGTATTCCATCTGTGGCATTAGTATTAAGGGTTCTATATGTATTTCCTTTGGGGCGGTACAGAGGGTTCTTCCTGTTTTCGATCTGTTCTGGCTGTCGTGGAAGTTTCCATCTGTATTCCATATGGATGAGTCGTGGGGTTTCTTTCCAGTTGTATTCCGTATGAGGTGCAGTGGGGTGGGTTCCATCTTTATTCTATTTGTGGTGTTTGTGATTGTTCCATCTGTATTCCAGCTGGGATGCTGGGCTGGTTTCTATGTGTTTTCAATTTGGGGCAGTGGGGAGTGTTGCATCTGTATTCCATCTGGGGCATTGGTGATGGTTTAATCTGTATTCCATCTGGGGAAGTGGGGAGGGTACCATTTGATTCCATCTGGGTCCATGCAGAGGGTTACATCTGTATTCCATCCACAGCTGTGGGGAGGCTTGCATCTGTATCCCATCTGGTGGGGTGGGGGGGAGGGTTTAATCTGTATTCCATCTTGGATGGTGGGGATTGTTCAATCTGTATTCCATCGGAGTTGGTGAGGAGGGTTCCATCTGTATTCCATCTGTTGGGGTGGTGGGGTGACTCCCTCTGTGTTCCATTTGGTGGGGCCATGGGTTGGTTTCCATTTGTATTCCATCTCGGGTGGTAGGGAAGTTTCTATCTGTATTCCACCTGGTTGTGCATTGGGGAGATTCCATCTGTATTCCACTTGCCAGGGCGCTGAGGTTGTTTCCATCCTTATTCTATCAGATGTGTTTGGGAGAGTTCAATCTGTTGTCCATATGGGCGGTGGAGAGGGTTCCATCTATTTTCCATCTGAAGTGATGGGGATGATTCCATCTGTATTCCATCTGGTGGGCGGTGGGCAGGGTTGCATCTATATTCCATCTGGGATGATGAGGATGGATCCATCTGCATTCGACTGTGGTGGTGTGGAGGGTTCCATCTGTATTCCATCTGTTGGGGCAGTGGAGAGATTCGATTTTATTCCATTTGTTGGGGCGTTGTGTTGTGTTCCATCTGTATTACATCTGGTGGGGAGGGGACGTTTTAATCTGTATTTCATATAGGGTGGTATGGAGGGTTCCATCTGTCTACCATCTGGGGTGGAGATGAGGGGTCCAATTGTACTCCATCTGGGGCCGTACAGAGGGTACTATCTGTATTCCATCTGTTGCAGTGGTGGTAAGCATTCTATCTGTATTCCCTGTGGGGTGGTAGGGAGGGTTCCAACTGTATTCCATCTGATGGGGCAGTGCGGTAAGTTTCCCTCTGTATACCATGCGGTTGGTTGTTGTTTTTTTTTCCATCTGTATTCCATATGAGGTGCAGTGGAGAGGGTTCCATCTTTATTCCATCTGCAGTGTTTGTGAAGTTTCCATCTGTATTCCATCTGGCATGCTGGGGAGGGTTCTATCTGTTTTCCATCAGGGGTAGTGGGCAGAGTTGCATCTGTATTTCATCTGGGGCAGTGGTGTTGGTTCAATCTGTATTCCATATGGGGCAGTGGTGAGGGATCCATTTTTATTCTATCTGGGTCAGTGCGGAGGTTTACATCTGTATTCCATCCAAACCAGTGTGTAGGGTTGCATCTCTATTCCATCTGGTGGGGTGGTGAGGAGGTTTTAAACTGTATTGCATCTGGGGTAGTTGAGATGGATCAATTTGTATTCCATTTGTGGTGGTAGGGAGGGTTCCATCTGTATTCCATCTGTTGGGCCGTTGGTGTGGTTCCCACTGTATTCCATTTGGTTGAGCAGTGTTTTGGTTTCCATTTGTATTCCATCTGGGGTGGTAGGGAAGGTTCAATCTGTATTCCATCTGGTTGGGCGGTGGGGAAATTCCATCTGTATTCCATTTGGCAGGGCGCTGTTGTGGTTTCCATCTGTATTCCATCGGTTGTGCTTTGAATAGTTCAATTTGTAGCACATATGGGCGGTGGAGAGGATTCCATCTGTATTCCATTGGGAGCATTGGGGTGTGGTCCAATGTGTCCCATCTGGTGGGGCGGTAGGCAGGGTTGCATCTGTATTCCATCTGGGACGTTGGGATGGATCCATCTGTAGTCCATCTGCGGCATTGGGGAGGATTCCATCTGTATTCCGTCTGTTGGGGTGATGGAGAGGTTCCATTTTATTCCATTTGTTTGTGCTGTGGGTTGTATTCCATCTGTATTCCATCTGGGGTGGTGGGGACAGTTCAATATGTATTCCATACCGGGCGGTGTGGTGGGGTCTGTTTGTACTCCATCTGAGGCGGTACTGCGGGTACCGTCTGTATTCCATGTATGACGGTGGTGTTAAGTGTTCTATCTGTATTCCCTGTGGATTGTTAGAAAGGGTTCCATCTGTATTCCATCTGGTGCATGGTGGGGGAAGTTTCCTTCCATATTCCATATGGTTTGGTGGTGGGTTTTTTTCCGTCTGTATTCCATATGAGATGCAGTGGAGAGGGTTCCATCTTTATTCCATCTGTGGCATTTGTGATGTTTTCATCTGTATTCCCTCTGGGGCACTGGGGAGGGTTCTATCTGTTTTCCTTCTGGGGTATTGGTGATGGTTCAATCTGTATTCCATCTGGGGCTTTGTTTATGGTTCAATCTGTATTCCATCTGAGGCTGTGTGGAGGGGTCCTTTTGTAATCCATCTGGGTTGGTGCAGAGGGTTACATCTGTATTCCATCCACAGTAGTGGGGAGGGTTTCATCTTTATCCCATCTGGTGGGGCTGTGGAGAGGGTTTAAACTGTATTCCATCTGGGGCAGTTGGGATGGATCAATCTGTATTCCATCTGGGGTTGTGGGAGTTTTCCATCTGTTGGGGCGTTGAGGTGATTGCCTCTGTATTCCATTTGGTAGGGTGGTGGGTTGGTTTCCATTTGTATTCCATCTGGTGTGGTAGGGAAGGTTCTATCTGTATTCCATCTGGTTGGATGGTGGGGAGATGCCATCTGTATTCCATTTAGCAAGACGCTTAGATGGTTTCCATCTGTATTCCAACAGATCTGTTTGGGAGAGTTCAATCTGTAGTCCGTATGGGCCGTGGAGAGGGTTCCATCTCTATTTCCCCTGGAGCGATGGGGTGTGATCCATTTGTATTCCATCTGGTGGTGTGGTGGGCAGGGTTGCATCTGTATTCCATCTGGGCCAGTGGGGATGTATCCATCTTATTCCCTCTGCGGTTGTGGGGAGAGTTCCATCTGTAGGCCATCTGTTGGGGCAGTGGAGAGATTCAATATTATTCCATTTGTTGGGTCGGTAGGTATGTTCCATCTGTATTCCATCTGGTGTGGAGGAGATGGTTCAATCTGTATTCCAATATGGGGCAGTATGGAGGGTTCCATATGTATTCCATCTGGGGTGGTGTGGAGGGGTCCATTTGTATGCCATCTGGGGTGGTACGGAGGGTACCATCTGTATTCCATTTGAGGCAGTGGTTTTAAGGGTTCTCTCAGTATTCCCTCTGGGGTGGTATGGAGGGTTTCATCTGTATTCCATCTGCTGAGTCTTCGGGGAAGTTTTCCTTCTGTCTTCCATACGATCAGTTGTCATGTTTTTTTCCATCTGTATTCCAAATGTGGTGCATTGAAGTGGGTTCCATCTTTATTCCATCTGTGGGGTTTGTTATGGTTCCGTCTGTATTCAACCTGGGGCACTGCAGAGTGTTCTATCTCTTTTCCATCTGGGGTGCTGGGGAGGGTTGCACCTGTATTCCATTTGGGATGGTGGTGATGGTTCAATCTGTATTCCATCTGGTGCAGTGATTAGGGGTCCATTTGTTTTCCATCTGGGTCAGTGTGGAAGGTTACATCTGTTTTCCATGCAAAGCAGTGTGGAGGGTTGCATGTGTATTTCATCTGGTGGGGCGGTGGGGATGATTTAATCTGTATTCTATCTGTTTGGGAAGTGGGGAGATTTCATTTCATTCCACTTTTGGGGCAGTGGTAGGTGTTCCATCTGTATTCCATCTGGGGTGGTGGGGACGGTTCAATCTGTATTCCATATAGGATGGGATGGAGGGTTCCATCTCTGTTCCATCTGGGGTAGAGTGGAGGGGTCCAATTGTACTCCATCTGGGGCGGTATGGAGGGTACTACCTTTATCCCCTCTGTGGTGGTGGTATTAAGGGTTCTATCTGTATCCTCTTTGGGGAGGTATGGAATGTTCCATCTGTATTCCGTCTGGTGTGGCTGTCGTGGAAGTTTCCAACAGTATTCCATACAGGTGGGTGGTGGGGTTTTTTCTATCTGTATTCCATATGAGGTGCAGTTGATAGTGTTCCATCTTTATTCCTTCCGTGGTGTTTGTGATTGTCCCATCTGTATTCCATCTGGGGTGCTGCAGAGGTTTCATTCTGTTTACAATTTTGGGCACGGGAAGTGTTGCATCTGTATTCCATCTGGGGCGATGGTGATGGTTCAATCTGTATTCCATCTGGAGCAGTGGGGAGGGGACCATTTGTATTCCATCTGGGTCAGTGCAGATGGTTACATCTGTATTTCATCCACAGCGGTTGGGACGGTTGCATCTGTATCCCATCTGTTGGGGTGGTGGGGAGTGTTTAATCTGTATTCCATCTGGGACGGTGGGGATGGTTCAATCTGTATTCCATCTGGGGTGTGCGGAGGGTTCCATCTGTATTCTGTCTGTTGGGGTGGTGGGTTGAGTCCTTCTGTATTCAATTTGGTGGGGTGGTGGGTTGGTTTCCATTTGTATTCCATCTCGGGTGGTAGGGAAGTTTCTATCTGTATTCCACCTGGTTGGACGTTGGGGAGATTCCATCTGTATTCCACTTGCTGGTGTGCTGGGGTTGTTTCCATCCTTATTCCATCGGATGTGCCTGGGAGAGTTCAAGCTGTACTTCATATGGGCGGTGGAAAGGGTTCCATCTGTATTCCATCTGTTGGGGCAGTGGAGAGATTCGATTTTATACCACTTGTTGGGGCAGTGGGTTGTGTTACATCTGTATTCCATCTGGTGGGGAAGGGAAGGTTCAATCTGTATTTCATATGGGGTAGTATGGAGGATTCCATCTGTCTCCCATCTGGGATGGAATCGAAGGGTCCAATTGTACTCCATCTGGGGCGGTACGGAGAGTACCATCTGTATTCTCTCTGTGGCAGTGGTGTTAAGGGTTCTATCTGTATTCCCTGTGGGGTGGTAGGGAACGTTCCATCTGTATTCCATCTGGTGGGGCTGTGGGGTAAGTTTCCATCTGTATTCCATGTGGTTGGGTGGTGGGTTTTTTACCATCTGTATTCCCTATGAGGTGCAGTGGAGAGGGTTCCATCTTTATTCCATCTGTGGCGTTTGTGATGGTTCCATCTGTATTCCATCTGGAGTGCTGGGGAGGGTTCTATCTTTTTTCCATCAGGGGAGCTGAGGAGGGTTGTGTCTGTATTGCATCTGGGGTGGTGGTGATGGTTCAATCTGTATTCCATATGGGGAAGTGGGGCGGGATCCAACTGTATTCCAGCTGGGTCGGTGCAGAGGGTTACACCTGTATTTTGTCTGGGTCGGTGCGGAGGGTTGCCTCTGTACCCATCTGGTGGGGCTGGGGGAGGGTTTAATCTGCATTCCATCTGGAGCAGTTGGGATGGATCAATCTGTATTCCATCAGGGGTGGTGGGGAGGTTTCAATCTGTATTCCATCTCTTGGGGTGTGTGATTCCCTCTGTATTCCATTTGGTGGAGCGGTGGTTTGGTTTCCATTAGTATTCCATTTGGGGCAGTAGGGAAAGTTCTATCCATATTCCATTTGGTTGGGCAGTGTTTTAGTTTCCATTTGTAGTCCATCTGGGGTGGTAGGGAAGGTGCAATCTGTATTCCATCTGGTTGGCCGGTGGGGAGATTCTATCTGTATTCCATTTAGAGGGGCACTGTGGTGGTTTCCATTTGTATTCCATCGGTTATATTTCAGTGAGTTTATTCTGTAGTCCATATGTCCGGTGGAGAGTTCCATCTGTATTCCATTGGAAGCAATGGGGTGTGGTCCATCTGTATTCCATCTGGTGGGGCAGTGGGCAGGGTTGCATCTGTATTCCATCTGGGATGGTGGGGATGGATCCATCTATATTCCATCTGCGGTGTTGGGGAGGGTTCCATCTGTATTCCAACTATTGGGGCAGTGGGGAGATTCTATTTTATTCCATTTGTTGGTGCTGGGTATTGTTCAATCTGTATTCTATACCGGGCGGCATGGAGGGTTCCATCTGTATTTCAACTGACATGGTGTGCAGGGGTCCGTTTGTACTCCATCTGAGGTGGCACCGCGGGTACCATCTGTATTTCATGTGTGGCAGTGGAGTTAAGTGTTCTATCTGTATTCCCTGTGTGTTGGTGGGGAGAGTTCCATCCGTATTCCATCTGGTGCATGGTGGGGGAAGTTTCCATCTGTATTCCATACAGTCAGGTGGTGGAATTTTCCATCTGTATTCCATCTGAGGTGCAATGGAGAGGGTTCTATCTTTATTCCATCTGTCGCATTTGTGATGTTTCCATCTGTATTCCATCTCAGGCGCTGGGGAGGGTTTTATCTGTTTTCCTTCTGGGGCATTGGTGATGGTTCAATCTGTATTCCATCTGGGGCATTTGTGATGGTTCAATCTGTATTCCTTCTGGGGTGGTGGGGAGGGGTCCATTTGTATTCTATCTGGGTCAGTGTGGAGTGTTACATCTGTATTCCTTCACAGTGGTGGGGAGGGTTGCATCTGTATCCCACCTGGTGGGGCGGTGGGGATTGTTTAATCTGTATTCCATCTGGGATTGTGGGGAGGGTTCCATCTGTATTCCATCTTTTGGGGCATTGGGGTGATTCTCTCTGTATTCCATTTGGTGGGATGGTAGGTTGGTTTCCATTTGTATTCCATCTGGGGTAGTAGGGAAAGTCTATCTGTATTCCATCTGGTTGGGTGGTGGGGAGATTCCATCTGTGTTCCATTTGGCGGGGAGCTGAGGTTGTTTCCATCTGTATTCCATTGGATGTGCTTGGGAGAGTTCGATCTGTAGTCCATATGTGTGGTGGAGATGGTTCCGTCTGTATTCCATCTGGAGTGATGTGGTGTGGTCCATCTGTGTTACATCTGGTGGGGTGGTGGGCAGGTTTGCATCTGTATTCCATCTGGGATGTTGGGGATGGATCCACCTGTATTCAACCTATGGTGTTGGGGAGGGTTCCATCTGTATTCCATCTGTTGGGGCAGTGGGGAGATTCCATTTTATTCCATTTGTTGGGTCGGTGTATTGTGTTCCATTTGTATTCCATCTGGAGTGGTGGGAACGGTTCAATCTCTATTCCATTTTGGGCATTATTTAGGATTCCATCTGTATTCTGTCTGGGATGGTGTGGAGGGGTCCATTTGTCATCCATCTGGGGCAGTACAGAGGGTTCCATCTCTATTCTATATGTGGCAGTGGTGTTAAGGATTCCAACTGTATTCCTCCTGGGGTGGTAGGGACGTTTCCATCTGTATTCCATCTGGTCGGTCGGTGGGGGAATTTTCCATCTGTATTCCATTTGGTCGGGTGGTGAGTTATTTTCCATCTGTATTCTAAATGAGGTGCAGTGGAGAGGGTTCCATCTTTTTTCCATCTGTGGCATTTGTGACGGTTCCATATGTATTCCACCTGGGGCGCTGGGGTGGGTTGCATCTGTATTCCATTTGGGGCGGTGGTGATGGTTCAATCTGTATTCCATGTGCTGTGGTGATTAGGGATCCATTTGTATTCCATCTGGGTCGGTGTGGAAGGTTACATCTGTTTTCCATGCATAGCAGTTTGGAGGGTTGCATGTGTATTCCATCTGGTGGGGCGGTGGGGATGGTTTAATCTGTATTCCATCTGGGGCAGTGGGGATAGTTCAATGTGTATTCCATCTGCGGTAGTGGGGAGGGTTCCCTCTATATTCCATCTGTTCAGGAGGTGGGGAGATTTCATTTCATTCCACTTGTTGGTGTGGTGGTATGTGTTCCATCTGTATTCCGTCTGGGGTGGTGGAGACGGTTCTATCTGTATTCTATATGGGACGGGATGGAGGGTTCCATCTCTATTCCATCTGGGTCGGTGTGGATGGGTCCATTGGTACTCCATCTGGGGTGGTATGCATGGTACCATCTGTATTCCATCTGTGGCGTTAGTATTAAGGGTTCTATCTATATTCCCTTTGGGGAGGTAGTGAACGTTCCATCTGTATCCCATCTGGTGTGACTGTCATGGAAGTTTCCATCAGTATTCCATAAGGGCGGTTGGTGCATTTTATTCCATCTGTATTCCATATGAGGTGCAGTGGAGAGGTTTCCATCTTTATTCCTTCTGTGTCTTTTGTGATTGTTCCATCTGTATTCCATCTGGGGTGCTGGGGTGGTTTCTATCTGTTTTCAATTTGGGATGGTGGGGACAGTTCAATCTGTATTCCATATGTGGCATTATGAAGGGTTCTATCTGTATTCCATAAAGGGCGATGTGGAGGGGTCCATTTGTTCTCCATTTGGTGCAGTATGGAGGGTTCCATCTGTATTCCATCTGGTTCGGTGTGGATGTTGCATCTGTATTCCATCTGAGGCAATGGGAACTTTCCATCTCTTTTCAATGTGGGGCTGTGGGGAGCATTACATCTGTATTTCATCCTGGACAGTAGGGTGTATTCCCTCTATATTCCATGCAGGTTGGTGGGGTGGACTCCATCTGTAGTCCATCTGGTATGGTGGCGTGGTCTCCATCTGCATTCTTTCTTGGGCAGTGTGGAAGTTTGGCCACCTGGGAAGCAGGGAAATTGCATGTCTTCTGAACTTATGAAATTCTGAAACTTTCCATC
Organism: Tamandua tetradactyla; assembly: GCF_023851605.1. Lineage (NCBI taxonomy): Eukaryota > Metazoa > Chordata > Mammalia > Pilosa > Myrmecophagidae > Tamandua > Tamandua tetradactyla. The sequence goes on from NC_135332.1 coordinate 79,274,907, forward strand.
TTCAGTTTTTAAACTTTCCATTCCAGAATTATATGCTATTTTCCTGAGAATGAATCAGCTCAGTGGCAGAGTTGAGCAAAATCTAACCCTGCCTCCATGGGCTTCACCTGGATTTGAGGTCTCACCTCAGACATATCACCCAGCCTGACTTCCCAATTAAATACATGGTATAGTGTAGACATCAGGTGGTGGGTCATAAGGGTGCAACTACTATTTTATTTCCATTTAGGAAAAGAGAATAAGGAGCACTGGATAAATGGACTTCTGTGGAAATCTCTGGGGAATTATAAACTTGCTAATATTTACCTGGTGGCCCAAATTTTTGTGAAACTATAGAGACTGAAAAAACACTTCTCTTAGTTTAGTAAATGAATTGAGCTATCACTTTTTAAAAAAAAATTTTTATTAATTAGGAAAATTAACAAACAAAATCTTAAGATATCATTCCATTCTATATATACAATCAGTAATTCTTAATATCATCACATAGTTGCATATTCATCATTTCTAGAACATTTGCATCGATTTAGAAAAAATAAAAAAGACAACAAAAAAGAAATAAAATGATAACAGAAAAAAAAAGATTATACATGCCATACCCCTTACCCCTCACTTTCATTTACCACTAGAACTTCAAACTAAATTTATTTTTAACATTTGTTCTCCCTACTATTTATTTATTTATTTATTTTTATTAATTAAAAAAATTAACACAACATTTAGAAATCATTCCATTCTACATATAGCTATAGCTCAGATGCAGCTTCATTCAGTGTTTTAACAAAATTACATTACAATTAGGTAGTATTGTGCTGTCCAGTTTTGAGTTTTTGTATCTAGTCCTGTTGCACAGTCTGTATACCTTTAGCTCCAATTACCCATTATCTTACCCTATTTCTAACTCCTGCTGGTCTCTGTTACCAATGACATATTCCAAGTTTATTCTCTAATGTTGGTTCACATCAGTGGGACCATACAGTATTTGTCCTTTAATTTTTGGCTAGACTCACTCAGCATAATGTTCTCTAGGTCCATCCATGTTATTACATGCTTCATAAGTTTATTCTGTCTTAAAGTTGCATAATATTCCATCGTATGTATGTACCACAGTTTGTTTAGCCACTCGTCTGTTGATGGACATTTTGGCTGTTTCCATCTCTTTGCAATTGTAAATAATGCTGCTACAAACATTGGTGTGCAAATGTCCGTTTGTGTCTTTGCCCTTAAGTCCTTTGAGTGGATACCTAGCAATGGTATTGCTGGGTCGTATGGCAATTCTATATTCAGCTTTTTGAGGAACCGCCAAACTGCCTTCCACAGTGGTTGCACCATTTGACATTCCCACCAACAGTGGATAAGTGTGCCTCTTTCTCCGCATCCTCTCCAGCACCTGTCATTTTCTGTTTTGTTGATAATGGCCATTCTGGTGGGTGTGAGATGATATCTCATTGTGGTTTTGATTTGCATTTCTCTAATGGCCAGGGACATTGAGCATCTCTTCATGTGCCTTTTGGCCATTTGTATTTCCTCTTCTGAGAGGTGTCTGTTAAAGTCTTTTTCCCATTTTGTAATTGGGTTGGCTGTCTATTTGTTGTTGAGTTGAACAATCTCTTTATAAATTCTGGATACTAGACCTTTATCTGATATGTCATTTCCAAATATTGTCTCCCATTGTGTAGGCTGTCTTTCTATTTTCTTGATGAAGTTCTTTGATGCACAAAAGTGTTTAATTTTGAGGAGCTCCCATTTCTTTCTTTATTTCTTCAGTGCTCTTGCTTTAGGTTTAAGGTCCGTAAAACCACCTCCAATTGTAAGTTTCATAAGATATCTCCCTACATTTTCCTCTAACTGTTTTATGGACTTAGACCTAATGTTAAGATCTTTGATCCATTTTGAGTTAACTTTTGTATAGGGTTAGGGTTAGGGTTAGGGTTAGGGTTGTGAAATACGGGTCCTCTTTCATTCTTTTGCATATGGATATCCAGTTCTCTAGGCACCATTTATTGAAGAGACTGTTCTGTCCCAGGTGAGTTGGCTTGACTGCCTTATCAAAGATCAAATGTCCAGAGATGAGAGGGTCTATATCTGAGCACTCTATTCGATTCCATTGGTCGATATATCTATCTTTATGCCAATACCATGCTGTTTTGACCACTGTGGCTTCATAATGTGCCTTAAAGTCCGGCAACGTGAGACCTCCAGCTTCGTTTTTTTTCCTCAAGATACTTTTAGCAATTCGGAGCACCCTGCCCTTCCAGAAAAATTTGCTTATTGGTTTTTCTATTTCTGAAAAATAAGTTATTGGAATTTTGATTGGTATTGCATTGAATCTGTAAATCAATTTAGGTAGGATTGACATCTTAACTATATTTAGTCTTCCAATCCATGAACATGGTATGCCCTTCCATCTATTTAGGTCTTCTGTGATTTCTTTTAACAGTTTTTTGTAGTTTTCTTTGTATAGGTTTTTTGTCTCTTTAGTTAATTTTATTCCTAGGTATTTTATTCTTTTATTTGCAATTGTAAATGGAATTCGTTTCTTGATTTCCCCCTCAGCTTGTTCATTGCTCGTGTATAGAAATGCTACAGATTTTTGAATGTTGATCTTGTAACCTGCTACTTTGCTGTACTCATTTATTAGCTCTAGTAGTTTTGTTGTGGATTTTTCTGGGTTTTTGACGTATAGTATCATATCGTCTGCAAACAGTGATAGTTTTACTTCTACCTTTCCAATTTTGATGTCTTGCATTTCTTTTTCTCGTCTAATTGCTCTGGCTAGAACCTCCAACACGATGTTGAATAATAGTGGTGATAATGGACATCCTTGTCTTGTTCCTGATCTTAGGGGGAAAGTTTTCAATTTTTCCCCATTGAGGATGATATTAGCTGTGGGTTTTTCATATATTCCCTCTATCGTTTTAAGGAAGTTCCCTTGTATTCCTATCTTTTGAAGTGTTTTCAACAGGAAAGGATGTTGAATCTTGTCAAATGCCTTCTCTGCATCAATTGAGATGATCATGTGATTTTTCTGCTTTGATTTGTTAATATGGTGTATTACATTAATTGATTTTCTTATGTTGAACCATCCTTGCATACCTGGGATGAATCCTACTTGGTCATGATGTATAATTCTTTTAATGTGTTGTTGGATTCGATTTGCTAGAATTTTGTTGAGGATTTTGCATCTATATTCATTAGAGAGATTGGTCTGTAGTTTTCCTTTTTTGTAATATCTTTGCTTGGTTTTGGTATGAGGGTGATGTTGGCTTCATAGAATGAATTAGGTATCTTTCCCTCCACTTCGATTTTTTTGAAGAGTTTGAGGAGAGCTGGTACTAATTCTTTCTGGAATGTTTGGTAGAATTCACATATGAAGCCGTCTGGTCCTGGACTTTTCTTTTTGGGAAGCTTTTGAATGACTGATTCAATTTCTTTACTTGTGATTTGTTTGTTGAGGTCATCTATTTCTTCTTGAGTCAAAGTTGGTTGTTCATGCCTTTCCAGGAGCCCGTCCATTTCATCTAAATTGTTGTATTTATTAGCATAAAGTTGTTCATAGTATCCTGTTATTACCTCCTTAATTTCTGTGAGGTCAGTGGTTATGTCTCTTCTTTCATTTATGATCTTATTTATTTGCATCCTCTCTTCTTCTTTTTGTCAATCTTGCTAAGGGTCCATCAATCTTATTGATTTTCTCATAGAACCAACTTCTGGTCTTATTGATTTTCTCTATTGTTTTCATGTTTTCAATTTCATTTATTTCTGCTCTAATCTTTGTTATTTCTTTCCTTTTGCTTGCTTTGGGGTTAGTTTGCTGTTCTTTCTCCAATTCTTCCAAGTGGACAGTTAATTCCTGAATTTTTCCCTTTTCTTCTTTTCTGATATAGGCATTTAAGGCAATAAATTTCCCTCTTAGCACTGCCTTTGCTGCGTCCCATAGGTTTTGATATGTTGTGTTTTCATTTTCATTCGCCTCGAGATATTTACTAATTTCTCTTGCAATTTCTTCCTTGACCCACTCGTTAAGAGTGTGTTGCTAAGCCTCCACGTATTTGTGAATTTTCTGGCACTCCACCTATTATTGATTTCCAACTTCATTCCTTTATGATCCAAGAAAGTGTTGTGCATGATTTCAATCTTTTAAAATTTGTTAAGACTTGATTTGTGACCCAGCATATGGTCTATCTTTGAGAATGATCCATGAACAGTTGAGAAAAAGGTGTATCCTGTGTTTGTGGGATGTAATGTCCTATAAATGTCTGTTAAGTCTAGCTCATTTATAGTAATATTCAAATTCTCTATTTCTTTATTGATCTTCTGTCTAGATGTTCTGTCCATTGATGAGAGTGGTGAAGTGAAGTCTCCAACTATTATGGTATATGTGTCTATTTCCCTTTTCAGTGTTTTCAGTGTATTCCTAACATATTTTGGGGCATTCTGGTTCAGTGAATAAATATTTGTGATTGTTATGTCTTCTTGTTTAATTGTTCCTTTTATTAGTAGATAGTGTCCTTCTTTGTCTCTTTTAACTGTTTTACATTTGAAGTCTAATCTGTTGGATATTAGTATAGCTACTCCTGCTGTTTTCTGGTTGTTATTTGCATGAAATATCTTTTCCCAACCTTTCACTTTCAACCTATGTTTATCTTTGGGTCTAAGATGTGTTTCCTGTAGACAGCATATAGAAGGATCCTGCTTTTTAATCCATTCTGCCAGCCTGTGTCTTTTGATTGGGGAATTCAGTCCATTAACATTTAGTGTTATTAGTGTTTGGATAATATTTTCCTCTACCATTTTGCCTTTTGTATTATATATATCATATCTGATTTTCCTTCTTTCTACACTGTTCTCCATACCTCTCTCTTCTGTCTTTTTGTATCTGACTCTAGTGCTCCCTTTAGTATTTCTTGCAGAGCTGGTCTCTTGCTCACAAATTCTCTCAGTGACTTTTTGTCTGAAAATATTTTAACTTCTCCCTCATTTTTGAAGGACAATTTTGCTGGATATAGTAGTCTTGGTTGGCAGTTTTTCTCTTTTATTAATTTAAATATATCATCCCACTGTCTTCTAGCTTCCATGGTTTCTGCTGAGAAATCTACACATAGTCTTATTGGGTTTCCCTTGTATGTGATGGATTGTTTTTCTCTTGCTGCTTTCAAGATCCTCTCTTTCTCTTTGACCTCTCACATTCTAACTAGTAAGTGTCTTGGAGAACACCTATTTGGGTCTATTCTCTTTGGGGTGTGCTGCACTTCTTGGATCTGTAATTTTAGGTCTTTCATAAGAGTTGGGAAATTTTTAGTGATAATTTCTTCCATTAGTTTTTCTCCTCCTTTTCCCTTCTCTTCTCCTTCTGGGACACCCACAACACATATATTTGTGCACTTCATATTATCATTCAGTTCCCTGATCCCCTGCTCAAATTTTCCCATTCTTTTCCCTTTGGTTTCTGTTTCTTTTTGGAATTCAGATGTTCCATCCTCCAGTTCACTAATTCTATCTTCTGTCTCTTTAAATCTACCATTGTAGGCATCCATTGTTTTTTCCATCTTTTCTACTTTGTCCTTCAATCCCATAAGTTCTGTGATTTGTTTTTTCAGACTTTCTATTTATTCTTTTTGTTCAGCCCATGTCTTCTTCATGCCCTCATCAATTTATTGATTTGGTTTTTGAAGAGGTTTTCCATTTCTGTTCGTATATTCAGAATTAGTTGTCTCAGCTCCTGTATCTCATTTGAACTATTGGATTGTTTCTTTGACTGGGCCATATTCAATTTTCCTGATGTGATTTGTTATTTTTTGCTGGCGTCTGGGCATTTTATCAGATTTCCCTGAGTGTGGGACCCAGCAGGTTGAAAGATTTTCCTGTGAAATCTCTGGGCTCTGTTTTTCTTATCCTGCCCAGTATGTGGCGCTTGTTGTGCTCATCTGTCTGCAGGTCCCACCAGTAAAAGATGCTGTGGCTCCTTTAACTTTGGAAAACTCTCACTGTGGGGGAGGGTCGCCAGCCAAAGTGGCTTAGGGAAGTTCCAATTCAAATCTCCCAGCCAGCCCAGGAGTCCGTGCGTGGGGGGAGTGCCGGCCTCCGTGGCTTGTGGGAGTGCTGGTCCAAACCTACCAGTCGGCCCAGGAAGCCAAGTATGGCATGGGGCACAAGCTGCCGTGCCTTGGGGGAGTGCTGATCCAATGTTCCCAGCCGGACCGGGAAGCCGCTTGTGTGGAAGGGACCCTGGTCGCCGGTCTCTGTGGCTTGGGGGATCTCCTATCCAATTCTCCCAGCCAGCCCGGGAGGCCGTGCATGGGGGTTGGTGCCAGCTGCTGTGGCTTGAGGGGACCACCTGTCCAAATCTCCCATCCAGCCCGGGAAGGAGGGAGGGAGGGACTCCAGCCACCAGCTGCCCTGGCCCGGGGAGGCGCACACCCCTCAGGTATCTCACCACAGCAGATTCTCCCTGCCGGTTCAGCCATTCCAGAGTGAGGTACACTGTCTTTTTGGTCTGTGTTGTGGCTCCAGGAGCTGTTCTGTACAGTTTCTATTTCTTTAGTAGCTGTTCTGGAGGAGGAACTAAGACCCGCACGTCTTACTAAGCCACCATCTTCTCCGGCAGTCCGCTATCACTTTTTTTCAGTTGACACTTTTAGTTTGAAAATTAACACAATTTAGCAATTGGTTTAATATGATAAAATAACTTTATTTATTCATTCCATAATTGCTCATCAAGCACCTGGTGTATTCCCAACCCTTATGCTAGTCTAGGAGATAAGATAGTGATAAAAGAAAATCTGAAAGAATGAAAATAAAAAACATTCTTTTTCAATCTTTAATAAATTGCATATTGTATATAACTACAAATAGAGGGCATTAAAGATATTAAAAATATTTACAAAGGAGAAAATAGATCTTAAAATGAGATTTTTGTCCTTTAACAATGAAATAGAAGTTTAAAAACAAACATGTTTTCTCCCCTCAAGCATGCAATAATAAATAACTAAATAAAGGACTGTAAAACAATAATTCTTGTTCTATGAAAACTTGTGCAGTGTGTGTAAAAGGTCTAAAGGGCTTTCAGTACAATTGAAAACTAGTTCTTTTTTAATTGAAAATCATTAATTGATAGAAATAGAACACATTTCTTTAAAATGTAAAATACTTTCACTAAAATCATACATGAAAAGTAAAAAGGAAGAGTGACACATATGAATAACACAGCAAATACACAATAGAAATATTATACCACAGTATATAATAAAAACATGTTGAAAATTGTTTTCCTTGAAATATAAATGTAATAAAATGTATTTCTGTGAAATAGAATCCAAATTATATATATGAATTGACAAAGTTGTAATATAAGACAAAAACAGATTAATATTGAGTCATTGACTTTTTATTTTCCTCAGAAAATAAAAACATAATGAAATGAAAAAGAAAATAAAGTTATGAAGAAAAGTAAAATTATAAACAGCCAAAAATTGTTAGGAATTGAAAAAGAGGCTTAAAATATCCTGAGGAAAATAAAGCAAGAAATGTTAAAAAGTAAAAAGTGTATGATAGATTTATAAGCCACCAAATGGTGGCAGAAAAAATTATGAATTGTAATTACCATGGTGAAAAATATAGCTACAATAACATAATAAATCAAATGAAAAATATATGCAAATATATTTTCAAAATATGATGTAACACATACCCAGGATAAATACAGGACAGCAAGCATAAATTGAGAAAACCCTAGAAATCCGGGGAAAATGTAGCGATTCACATGGAGGTAAATATCATTGTGATCTCTGAATTTTTATTAAGAATGTTAAATGATAGAAAAAAATAGAACAGTATTTACCAATGTTTTAGTGTAATATATTCTGAAAAGTTTTTTCGTTCTGCAAGTTTTAATGAGGAGGAGAAGGAAATTCAAATTGTGAGCCTTTGGGAAAGGTAACTCTATGTATTTCATAACAAAACTGAAGACAAGCCTCAGTGCTCCAAATTGAATTAAAAAATTATGTTAGAAAGGTTCATGGTGGTCTTAGGTTCATTTACTAATGACACATGAGGAACTATTTCTAAATATGACTAAATAAATGTAATATCATTAAGATAGAATATAAATGTCACAAATTATGCCAATGTGGAAATAGTAATACTGTATAGCAAAGGAGATTGCAGAGATTGGAGAGAGATCTGGGAACTTTTTAAAATGACTACTCCTCCCACCAATATATACAAGCTTTATTTTCTTCTGTATCTCTACAAATCCAGTACATTTCTTAGGAAGCAATTCATTCACAATTTAAAACTGATTAATCTTTTACTAGAGATAAAAGTATACATACATCATTAAAGTAATTATGTTTAAAGATTTCCTTTCCAAAGTTCCAAGATGAATAATAAAACAAAAAACAAACCCCATGCAACACAAGCAAGGTGATAAAATGTAATGCATTAATTTTCATTTTTAGATGGAATAGTGCAGAGATGTGTAAAAATGGAATAAGTAGACATTTAAGTATATTACTAGAACTATAAAAGTAAACAAAAGACAAAAGTGATGAGTTTTCAAATATATAACAACACATAATAACATAATTAATTATACATAGAAATACAAGTAAAACCAAGAAAGTGAACCAAGGAAGCATACCTGAAATAAGATGTCACACATGGTCTGAAACCTATTTATGCTATACATAATTGAAATGGATTAAACACACTTTTTAAAAGGGAAAAAATGTTACAGTGTGTTAGATACAGACTCCATTAAAGCTGAAATGTCATATTTATTTAAGTTCTAATACTTAGATGCATTTAAGTAGACTTGGATATAGGAGGCTGTCTTGTACCTTGGCTTTTTCTTTTTGTGAGGAGAGACATTTTAATTTTTATTCAGAGAATTACATTTTTCTTAGAATTGTCAGAAACACCAGAAGCAGTATGAGAATAATCAAACTACTAGTTCATATTGAGATTTCCTTAAATTTGTTAATTATTTTGAGTAAAATCTACATGTTTATAATGCTTATATTTCCATCCTTTATGTCCATTTTTAGAGTGATAATGCCTCATTTCAGGTAAGTGGACTTTTATTTTTATGTTTGTTGTGAAGTTTGCTTTTTGGAGGGGATTTAACTTTGCTGTATTTTATAATAGGCTAATCTGACTTAGAAGTAAGTTTCTGATTTACTTTAACAGGTATATTCCTCACTAAAATCTTATTAGGTTGATTTTTGTATTTTTAATAATAATAATATAATACTTTATAGAAAATTTCTCATTTAATCCTCTAAATAATGCTATGCAATTGAAATTAATACTGTTCCAGATAAACCCTTCTAAAGTCTGCCCTAGCCTACCTCCTCAAGTTGTCTTTTACTTTTTCCATCTTACTCTGTGCTCTTCCAGGTATATTATACCTCCACCCAATTGGAGATCATATGATGTTTTTTTTACTAGAGTCCTGGTAATTGCTATCCTACACCTCACCATGCTTCCTAGATTACTCCTTCCAGCAAAATTTACTGTCTTGGCTACACCTTCTTCAAGCACCAGGGCAGCAGCTGAACTCTAGGCCCCACCCTCCTTAAGTATTAGAGTGGAGGCCAGACTCTCTGCCATCTCTAGAGCACAGGCTCAATTCCCTTAGAACAGTGGGGTGGTGGCCAGACTCTCCTCAATCCCCAGGAAATATGCTGCACCATATCTGAAGCTTGGGGCAGAAGCATTCTTCCTAAATATGTAAGGTGTCTTCTCTGAGAGCTCAAGAGCAAACTCACCCTTTCCACGTAAATGGATGGACCCACTCTCCAGGCCCAAGGCATCTTTGTTTCAGACCTCAGCTTCCATGGTTCTGCATTTGAAGTAATTTTTCCTTCAATTTGTCCATTTTCTTCTCTTTCGTTCCTGGATGGCAGTGGTTCAATCCATACAGATCTTGCAAAAAAAACTTTTTAGTTTCACATGTGCTACACTACAATTGGGATCCCAATTGACAGATGATAGAACTTTCCACAAATCCTTCCTGGATAACCACATTTCCAATCCTCATTCACATTGAAATGGTTGGTTCCATGTTCAGTTAAGTTCACATGTAGGGCTCTATTATCTGGTGACTCACTTTCTAGAATGTCAGAATTTTCCAAGCCATCAACTTCTGGTTTCTTTGTACTCAAGAGTTCAGGTTGCAGCTTATCCCTTTCCTCACACATTTTACTATGAGATACAAGGAAAAGCCAGGCCATGCTTTCAACATTTAATCTGGAAATCTCTTCAGCTAAATATCCAAGTTCATCATTTTCAAATTCCACCTCCAAGAGACATCAAGAATCAATTTTGCAAATTCTCTACCACTTTAAAATAAGGATCACTTTTCTTCCAGTATGAAATTATACATTCATGATTTCTGTCCAAGGCCTCATTGGATGTAACTTTAATGTTCATATTTCTATGAACAGTCTCTTCAAAGCAATCTAGGCCTTTTCTATGAAGCACCTCACAATTTTTCGAGAATTATCCCTTTATTCATTTATAAAGTTGTCCCAGCATTTTTGGTATTTGCAAATTACACCCCACTTCTTGATATCAGAATCTGTCTCAGGTAGCTAAAGCTGTTGGAATGCAATATACCAGAAATGGGTTGCCCTTATAATGGGGATTTATTAGCTTACAATTTACAGTTCTGAAACTGGAAAATGTCCCAACTCAAGACAGGACAATACCTGGACCCTGAAGATAGGCTTCTAGCTTCCTGGATTTCTCTGTCAAATGGGAATGCACATGACCAACATCTGCTGGTCATTTTACCCCGAGTTTCTCTCTTTTAGCTGATGTCTCTCATCTTATTTGGGTGTGTCCTTACCTCTCAGCTTCTCTACGGGTTCTTTCATAACCTTCTCTCAGTTTCATCTTTTCACTTCTGTGGGTGTTTTAGCCTCTTATAAAGGACTGCCATAAGCTGATTAAAACCTACTTTGAATGAGCAGAGTCTCATCTCAATTGAAATATCTTAAGTAAAAAGGTCCCACCTAAAAGGTCTTCACCTACTGGAGTGGATTAAAAAACATGACCTTTTCAGAGTTACATAACAGCTTAAAACTACCACAAATTCTATTTGTAATATCACCCCAAAGAATAAAAGAAAATGAATAAATTTTCAGCTTTATTCAATGTACTTATATTACTGTGCCACAGTCAGATAGTATTGTGCTATCAACTTCTGAAGTGTTACAGTCAGTCCTGTTGCACAATCTGTATTCCTTCAGCACAAAATCCCCAATCTACCCTTTTTCAATCTCCTCATAACCTGTGTTCTTAACTTCAACTTACAATGTTAATTCCCATTAGTGATACCATACAGTGTTTGTCCTTTTGTATCTGGCTACTTTCAGCATAATGGCCTCAAGGTTCATCCACATCATTCCATGCTCCATGGCTGTATTCTGTCTTACAGCTGTGTAATATTCCATTGTATGTATATACCACAGTTGATTAGCCACTCATCTGTTGATAGACATTTGGGCTATTTCCATTTCTTGACAATCATAAATAATGCTGCTATAAACATTGGTGTGCAAATGTCCATTTGTGTTCTTGCCTTCAGTTCCTTTAACTATATATCTAGTAATGGGATGGGTGGATAATACATTTCTATACTTAGCTTCCTGAGGAACCACAAAACTGCCTTCCAGAGCAGTTGCATCATTTTACATTCCCACCAACAATGAATGCCTCATTATCTGCATCCTCTCCAGTATTTGTCATTTCTGTTTGTTTTTTTTATTTAATGTCCATTCTAATGGGTATCAGATGATATCTCACTGTGATTTTGACATACTATACAAGTTAATAGCCGAAGAAGTTGAGTAACTTTTCATGTGTCTTTTAGCACTTGTATTTCTTCTTTCAAAAGTATCTCTTCATGTCTTTGGCCCAGTTTTTAGTTGGAATGTTTGTCTTTCTGTTGTTGAGTTGAAGAACCTCTTTATATATTTTGTATACTAAGCTCTTATCTGATAGGTATTTTCCAAATATCATCTCCCATTGTGTAGGCTGCCTTTTTACTTTCCTGGCAAGGATCTTTGATGCACAGAAATGTTTAATTTTGAGGAAATCCCATTTTCTGTTTCTTTTTTCAATGCTTGTGAATTTGGTGTAAGATCTTGGAAACCTCCTCTTCTTACTTGAGTGATAAGATATTTCCCTATATTTTCTTGTAAAAGTTTTAAGGTCTTATTTCTAATGGTTAGGTCTTGGATCCATTTTGAGTGAATTTTTATATAGGGTGTGAGAAATGAGTCTTCTTTCATTATTTTATATGTGGATATCCATTTCTCCAGGCACCATTTACTGAAGAGTCTGCTCTGTCACAAGTGGGTTTATGTGACCTCCTTATCAAAGATAAATTTTCCATAGATAAGAGTGTGTAATCAAAGATAAATTTTCCATAGATAAGAGTGTGTATTTGTGAACATGCTCTTCTATTCCACTGGCCAGTATATCGATCTTTATGCCAGTACCATGCTGTTTAGACAACTGTAGCTACATAATATGCTTTAAAGTCAGGTAGTATGAGACCTCCCACTTCGTTTTTCTTTCTCAAGATATTTCTATCTATTCAGGGCATGCTAACCTTCCAAATAAATTTTGTTGTTGTATTTCTATTTCTGCAAAGTAAGTTTTTGGGATTTTAATTGGAGCTATAAATCATTTTGGTTAGAATTGACATCTTAACTATATTTAGTCTTCTAATCAATGAACACAGTATGCCCTTACATATATTTAGGCTATGATTTCTCTTTGTTTGCACGGGCATGTACAAGGAATCGAACCTGGGTCTCCTGCATGGTAGGCAAGAATTCTGCCACTGAGCCACCACCACATTCCTCCTTCTATGACTTCTTTTAGCATTTTTTTGTTGTTTCCTGTGTATAGGTCTTTTGTGTCCTTAGTTAAATTTATTCCTGAATATTTGATTCTTTTGGTTACTTTTGTAAATGCATTTTTTTTCTTGATTTCCTTCTCACATTGCTCATTACTAGCGTATAGAAACTCTACTGATTTTTTGGTGTTGATCTTGTACCCTGCTACTTTGTTATACTCATTTATTAGCTCTAGAATCTTTGCTGTGGATTTTTTGGAATTTTTGATATATAATATCATATCTTCAAACAGTGAGAATTTTACTTCATCTTTTCCAATTTGGATACCTTTTATTTCTTTTTCTTGTCTAATTGTTCCGGCTAGAACTTCCAGCACAATGTTGAATAACAATGGTGAAAATGGCCATCCTTGTCTTTTTCTTGATCTTAGAGGGAAAGCTCTCAGTCTTTCCCCAATGAGGATGATGTTACTTGTGGGTTTTTCATATATTTCCTTTATCATGCTGAGGAAGTCCCTCTTATTTCTCTTTTGAAGTATTTTTCATCACAAAAAGATGTTGAATTTTGTCAAATGTCTTTTCTGCATCAATTGATATGATCATGTGTTTTTTCTGCTTTGATTTATGGATATGTTGCCTTACATTATTTGATTTTCTTATGTTGAACTAACTTGCATACCTTCAATAAATATCACTTGGTCATGGTGTATACTTATTTTAATGGGTTGCTGGATTCTATTTGCAAGTATTTTGTTGAGGATTTTTGCACCTTTATTTATTAAAGAGATTGGGCTGTAATTTTCTTTTCTTGCAGTATCTTTGTCTGGCTTTGGTATTAGGATGATGTTGGCTTCATAGAATGAGTTAGGTAGCTTTCCCTCCTCTTCAGATTTTTTGAAGAGTTTGAACAGGAGTGGTACTAGTTCTTTCTTATTGCTTGGTAGAATTTGCATGTAAGCCATCTGCTCCTGGGTTTTCTTTTTTGGGAGCTTCTTGATCATTGATTCAATCCTTTTACTTGTGATTGGTTTCTGGAGGTCATCTATTTCTTCTTCAGTGTTGGTTTTTCATGTCTTTCTAGGAAGTTGTCCATTTAATCTATATTATCTCATTTATTAGCACATAGTTGCTTATAGAATGCTCTCATGACTACCTTTATTTCTGCAGGGTCAGTGTTTATGTCTTCTCTTCCATTTCTGACTTTATTTATTTGCATCCTCTCCTTTTTTTGTCAACCTAGCTAAGGGTTCATTGATTTTATTGATTTTCTCAAAGAATCAATTTCTGGTTTTGTTGATTTTCTCAACTGTTTTCATCTTTGCAATTTCATTTATTCCTGCTCTACTCTTCATCCTTTCTTCCTTTTTGTTTGTTTCCATGTTTGTTTGCTGTTCTTTCTCTAGCTCTTCCAAGTGCTTTCTTCTTTTTTTAACTTTTTTATTAATTAAAAAAATTAACAAACAAAACATTAAGATATCATTCCATTCTACATATACAATCAATAATTCTTAAAATCATCACATAGTTGCATATTCATCATTTCTTAGAACATTTGCATCGATTTAGAAAAAGAAACAAAAAGACAACAGAAAAAGAAATAAAATGATAACAGAGAAAAAAAGATTATACATACCATACCCCTTACTCCTTGCTTTCATTTACCTCTAGCATTTCAAACTAAATTTATTTTAACATTTGTTCCCACAATATTTATTTTTATTCCATATGTTCTACTCTTCTGTTGATATAGTAGCTAAAAGGAGCATCAGACACAAGGTTTTCACATTCACAGAGTCTCACTGTGAAAGCTCTATCATTATTCAATCATCATCAAGAAACATGGCTACAGGAATACAGCTCTACATTTTCAGGCAGTTCCCTCCAGCCTCTCCACTACATCTTGAACAAAAGGTGATATCTACTTAATGCATAAGAATATGCTTTCTTCTTTTTAAATATAGACATTTAAGGCAATAGTTTTCCCTCTTAGCATTGACTTTGCTGCAGCCCATAAATTTTGATATGTTATGTCTTCATTTGCCTTGAGATATTTACTGATTTTTCTTGTAATTTCTCCATGACCCACTGGTTGTTTAAGAGTGTGTTCTTTAGCCTTCATATATTTGTGAATTTTCTGGTACTCTGCCTATTACTGATTTTCACCTTCATTCCATTATGCTCTGAGAGAGAGTTTTGTAAGATTTCATTTTTTAACTTATTGAGATTTACTTTGTGACCCAGCATATGCTCTGTCCTTGAAAATGACCCATGAGTACTTCAGAAAAATGTGTATCCTGCTGTTGTGGGATGTAATGATGTGTAAATATCTGTTAAGTCTAGTTCATTTATTGTATTATTCAATTTCTCTGTTGTTTATTGATCCTCCATTGAGATGTTCTATCCATTGATGACAGTGGGGAATTGATGACTCCAAATATTATGGTAGAAGTGTCTATTTCTCCCTTCAATGTTGTCAGTGTTTACCTCGCATACATTGGAGTACTCTGGCTCAGCACGTAAATATTGATGATTGCTATGTCTTCTTGTTGAATTGTTCCTTAGTGTCCTTCTTTTTCTCTTTGAATTGTTCTATGTTTCGAGTCAAATTTTCAGATAATGGTATAGCTACTCTTGCCCTTTTCTGATTTTTGTTTGCATGAAATATCTTTTTCCAAACTTTCACTTTCAGCCTATTTTTGTCTGGTATCTAAAATGAGTCTCCTCTAGACACAAAATAGATGGGTCTATTTTTAAATCCATTCTACCTTCTACCTCTTTTGATTTAAGAGTTTAATTCATTGTCATTTAATATTAATGTAAAGACATTACTTTATCCTACCATTTTGTATTTTGGATTTTATGTGTCATATCTATTTTTTCTTTCTTTTTACCTTTACTGATAGAAATTTTATTTCAACCCTCTTCTCCAGGCCTCTCTCTCCTACCTTTTTGTATCTGCCTGTAGTGCTCCTTTAAGTAGTTCTGGCAGAGACAGTCTGTGAGACACAAATTCTCTCAGTTATTGCTTATATGAAAATATTTTAATCTCCCCCTCCTTTTTGAAGGACAATTTTTCTGGGTATAGAATTACTGATTGGCAGTTTTTCTCTTTTAGAATCTTAAATACATCATACCACTATCTTCTTGCCTCCATGGTTTCTGCTGAGACATCCACACATAGTCTTATTGAGCTTTCCTTGTATGAGATGGATTGCTTTTCTCTTGTTGCTTTCAAAATTCTCTCTTTGCCCTTGACATTTGATAATCTGTTTAGTAACTGTCTTGGAGTATGTCTACTTGGATGTAATCTGTCTGTGGTATGTTGCACTTCTTGGACCTGTAATTTTATGTCTTTCATGAGAGATGGAAATTTTTCAGTGATAATTTCCTCTATTCGTCTTTCTCCTCTTCCCTTTTGTTCTCCTTTTGCATCACCCATAATATGTATATTCATGGGCTTCATGTTGTCATTCAATTCCCTGAGACCCTGCTCATATTTTTCCATTCTTCTCCCTGTATTTCTTTTGTGTGTCAGATTTCAGGTGTCCAGTCCTCTAGTTCACTAATTCTTTCTCTGCCTCTTCAAATCTATTGTTCACTAGGTTTCTATTTTTTTCATCACCTTTATTGTGCCTTTCATTCCCATTATTGTGGTTTGTTTTCTTCAAACTTTTGGATTTTTTTTTGTTTGCTTGCCCAATGTCATCTTTGTATCCTCCCTCAACTCATTGATATGGTTTTTATCAAGATATTCTTGTCTATTCGAATGTTCTGAATTAGACATTTCAACTCCTATATCTCATTTAAAGTGTTGGTCTATTCCTTTGACTGTGCAATATCTTTAATTTTCCTAGAGTGATCCATTATATTGTGTTGGCATCTAGGTATTTGATTTCCTTTGTTTATTCTGGAGGTTGTTATCACTCTTTTACTTAGGATTTTCTCTCTGGATGAATTTGTTCTCTATATGTTCTTTGACATTCAGTTCAACTTGTTCTAAAACTCTAGCATGGGTTCTGTTTTACTGTTCAGAATTTTTCAGTTCTTGTTTTCCTGTTTCTTACCCTGCCTGTGTGGAGCCTTTTTGTTTTTGAGGAGGGTGTCGTCAGGTATTAGAGACCCAAGTCAGATTGTCCCAGACCACATGGGCCATGTCTCAGGATGAAAGAGTCATCAGGATCACTGTTCCCTGAGGGTCAGACTCGTCAGTTTGTTAGACGTTCCAATGAAGCCTCTGGAATCTGTGCTTTTCCTAATCTGCCCAGCATGTGGTGCTTGTCCACCCCTGGCTTCCCAACAGCTTAAAGTGATATGGTGCTTTAATTTCAGCAGACTCTCCCTGTGAGGGGCTTGGTTGAGGCAGAGGTGTGGCTGCAGGATGGCTTTAATTGCTTCCGTTTTCTGGTCCCTAAGCCTGAATTTCTCGAAGGAGGGATTCCACTTGGGCCGGGCCTCACTGTTCTCTTGAGAAGTATTAATTTCCCTTTAGGAAATTAACTCCTTTCACCTGACTAGTTGCTTTGTGTCTCAGACAAGCTTCATTCCTCCCTTGCCTGAGGCAGTGTTGGAGCCTGATTATGTTTCCTGTTCTATCTAGTAAGCTGGTGAGAAGTAGAAAAACATAAAAAATCCTCAGAGCTGGACCCCTGCTCCTTTCATTTGTCAATGAAGAGCTTAATTTGTTACATGGCTCCATGTATCATCAGGCTCTATGTCCCCTTTTCTTGGGTTCCAGCCCTTTTCCAGTATTTTGTGCTGTCGAATAAAAAAACCTCTGCTTTTTTTAAACCATCAGTTGCACCCCCTCTCTGCCAGAGCTAAACCTCCTAATTCTTTTAGTGCTTATTCAAGGTTTATCTGTGCTAGGGGCATGTTTTCAGTATTGAGAATTTGTTAATTAATTCTGCAATTGGAGCTTAGATGAATTAAGCCCTTTCTGCTAGTAAAGTTTGTTTGCTTTCCCCTTGGAGAACCAGCCTGCCATGCCTGTGGGGGAGGTATATTGGCCTTCATAGCTTGAGGAGTTCCAGTTCTGTATGGGATCTCTGCCATTCCAGGGTACACTCTGTGTCTAGTCACTGATGTTCCACAAGCAGTTGTTTTATACCATTCCTGGCATTTACTAGCTGCTCTGGAGGACAAACTAAGTTCCACACCTCACTATGTTGCCATCTTGTCAGTAGAAATAAGTGTAAGCAAGAGAATGAAGGAATTGTATTTGAAGTAGCATGCAAATACAGGTGAAAGAGATTAAGAGGGTCTAAATAAATGGCAAGATATCCTGTGTTCATGGCTAGGATGACTTAATATTGTTAAGTTGTTGTGACAGGTTGAAGCTGTTATGTGCCCCAGAAATGACATTTTCTTTTGATCTAACCTTGTAAGGGCAAACCTATTGTGGGTAGGAACTTTTGATTAGGTTGCTCCACGGAGATATGGCCCTGACTACTCAATTTGGGTCTTAACCCACTTACTGGAGTCTTTAAAGAGTGGAACATTTTGGAGAAATAACAGATACTTGAAGTAAGAAAATGGCCAGTAGAAGCAAGAGTGACCTACAGGAGCTGAAAGAGCCATTTTTTAAACCAACCCACAAGACAAGGGTCAGCACAGGTCTTCATGTGCCCTCCCATATAACAGAGAAACCAGGTGCAATTGTCCTTTCTTTAGTGAAGGCATTCTCTTGTTGATTCCTGAATTTGTACATTTCTATGGCCTTAGATTTGTAACTTGTAACTTTACAAATATCCTTTATGAAAACCAATCTGTTTCTGGTATATTGCATTCCAGAAGTATTAGCAAAACAAAATACACTTCTAAGAAGTGTGGTGCTGTGATTTGCAAATGCAGAAAGTGCTGCAAAATCTTTATAAATAGATAAGGGAATGGTTCTGGAAGAATTGTGATATGCTTGATTAGAAAAACCTGATTTGTTTTGAACAGATTGTTGGTAGAAATATGGATTCTAGAGATACTTCTGATGAGAACATAGAAGGCAATGATGTATGTTTCATTGCCAACTGGAAGAAGGGTGATCTGTTTGGAAGTGAAAGAAAATTTGCAAAATTGTGTCAACATATTATATGGAAGGTAAAAATTGAAAGTAATAGGCTAGAACATATATATATATATATATATATATATATATATATATATATATATATTTCTCCTTGCAGCTAATAGTAAAATATTACAGGAAAGGGATAAGCTGAGAACTGAACCTGGTACAAAGAAATGAGAATTGATAGTTTGAAAATTCTGGGCTTCCAGAAAATGAGACCTCAGAGGTTAGTGCCCAACATGAGTGTTTAGCCAAACATGATACAATTTAGGCATGTCAGGATGAACCAGACTTAAAGATAGAGTTATCCAGAAAGTATTTATGGAAAATCTTATGGTCTGTTGGATTTGACCCTTGTATGCTGCTTGCGAAGCCAATAAAATTTTTTGAGAGGTCTGCATAAATGGAACTACTGCCAGTCTGGACTAAAAGAGACAGGAAAAGGACATATTGAAGGGAAAATTACTTCAAAGGCAGAACCATGGAAGCTAAGGCTGGAGCTAGGAAATCTCAGACCAAGAGAGGGAATCCACCACTGCATTGTGTAGAGGTTGAGTTCACCCTGGAGTTTACAGAGTATGGAACACATTCCATAAGGACTGGGGAGAGCCTCACTGTTCTGAAGGGGTTGAGTGTATACTCTGGAGATGGCATAGAGCACGGGTGCCACCTAGATCTTGAAGAAGATGGGGCTGAGAACAAGGTGGCCTCCCCAACACTTCCCAATGTTGCAACCCTTACCCCAGTATTTGCAGAGAGCCAGACTGCTGTGTAAGCCCTTGAAAAGGGTGGGATTGCTGTCATTCTAAACCCTGAGTATAAAACATCATTCTATGAATGACTCTCAGGAATTTGAAATCTAATGGAATATGCCCCTCAGATTTTCACAGTTGTTTTCCTTTTGTTTTCTCCCTATGGAAATGGGAATGTTTATCTTATGACTACCCCTCCTTTGTATATTAGCAACAAATAACTTATGAGTTTCACAGGTCCACAGACAGAGGAGCATTCTGTCTTTAGACAAACCGTGCATGTACCTGATTCTGATGAGACTTGGTACTTTTCTGACCTTGTATTGTATTTTTATTGTTACTAAAATTCTCTAAGGCTTTAAAAATATTGTGATGGAATGAATGTATTTTGTATGTGAAAAGAATGTGCCTTTATAGTCTAAAGAATGGAATGTTCCAGTTTGAAGTTGTGTACCCCAGAAAAGCCACATCCTTTTAATCCAGTCTTGTAGGGACAGATGTATTTTTGGATGTGGCCTTTTGATTTGTTTGTTTCTATGGAGAGGTGACACTAAACAAAGTGGGTCGCAATCTACTTACTAACATCCTTTAAGAGTGAGAAATTTTGGAGAAATCACAGTCATATGAAGATAGAATCTGCCCCAGCAGAAGCAAGAATGACCCACAGGAGCTGAGACAGCCATTTTTGAAACCAAACTGGGAGAGAAGGGGCAGCACATATCACCATGTGCTTTCCCATGTGATAGAGGAATCTGGACGCAGTTGGCCTTTATCAGTGAAGATATCCTCCTGTTGTTGCCTTAATTTGAAAATTCTATGGCCTTAGAATGGTAACTTGTAGCTTAATGAATCCCCTTCATAAAAGCCAATCCAGTTATGGTATATTGCATTTGCTTTCCAGTAGCGTGAGTCAACCAAAACAGGTGTCAACATTACTCAAAGCAATCTTCAGAACCAGCGTATTCACTGACATAATACCAATTCCTTTTAATTGCAGAAATGGAAAAGGAAAATAAAATCTCTCACTTCCTGATTTCCAAACTTAATGCAAAGCCACAGTAATCAAAACTGTGGTACTTACATGAAGATATACATACACTCTAATGGAATAGAATTGAGAGCTGAGAAACCCATAGGTTTGGGGCCAACTGATTTTTGGCAATTGTATCAAGTATATTAACTGGGGACTGAATGGTCTTTTCAACACATTGTGCTGAGAAAACTTGATATGCACAGACAAAATAATGATGTTGTATTCCTACATCAAACCATATACAAAGGCTGAGGTTAAGGGACTCAACATCAATCTACTGTGATAAAACACTTAGAAGAAAACCTGCATAACACTGGATTGGCAATGATTTCTATATATGATATCCAAAGAATAAGCATCAAAACAATAAATCAGACAAAATTGACTTCATCAAATTTAAAATATTTTTTTGTCAAAGACATTATAAAGAAATGAAAAGAAAACCTATAAAAGGGACATAAAATTGTTAACTTTATCCAATAAACATTTAATATCCAGAATATATAATGAATTAATACAACTCAACAACAAAAATACAAATAACCCTATTAAAGGATGTGCAAGAGAATCAGACAGACAACACCCCAAATAAAATGTGCAAATGACCAATAAGCACATGAAGAAATGGCACAGCATATCTGATCATCAGAAAATGCAAAAAAAAAAAACCCACAATGAGTTACCACTTCACAGCCAATAGCTTGGCTAAAAATTAAAATAAAATAAAATATGTTGGCAAGGTGTTGGAGAAATTAGAATACATATATTGTTGATGGGATTTTGAACAGTGCAGACAATGTGGAAAACCTCAGAGAGTTTAACATAGCTATGTATATTGTTGATGGGATTGTGAATGGTGCAGGAAATGTAGAAATCCTCAGAAAGTTTAATATAGGATTACTGCATGACCGAGGAATTTCACTTGTTAGTTTATAACTTCAAGAATTGAAGCAGGGACCTGAAGAGATATTTGCACACCGATATTCACAATAGCTAAGGATTGTTCACAATAGTTAAGCATAAAAGCAACCCGAGTGTCCATAGAAAGATGGAGTAAAGAATATTTGTTAATGCACACAATAGAATTTATTCAGCCATGAAAAATAATGAAGTTTTGATATATGCAACAAAATGGATGACCCTTGAAGATATGCCGAATGGAATAAGCCAGATGCAAAAGGACAAATATTATAATACCTCACTGATAACAAATAATTAGAATATTCAAACTCATAGAATCAGAAACTGGAATAGAGGTTACCAGGTGACAGAGCAGGGCAAGCAATAGGAAGTTAAGACTTAAAATGTACAGAGTTTCTTTTTGGACAATGGAAAAGTTTTGGAAATATGTGGTGGTGGTGGTACCATAACATTGTCAATGTAATTAACATCAGTGAATTATATATTTGTATGTGGTTGAAAGGGGAAATTTTAGTTTGAATTTATGCTACTAGAATGAAAATTTTATAAGAAATCATTGGAACTGCATAACACAGTGAACCCTAAATTAATCCATGGACTGCAGTTCATAGCACAATTATAAAAATGTGCTTTCATCAATGGTAACAAACATACCGCATCTATGCAAGTTTCTAATAACAGGGTGATGTGTGGGAATACTGTATTTTATGCATGATTGTTTATAAACCCATGCAAAAAATAATATTTCACCCAATAAATATCATTTATATACCTGGGATTTTTGAAAAGTTAAATTTTTGAAACCTCTGGAAATTGAAAAAGAAAAAACAGTTGTGTCTGGAAATTGAAAAAGAAAAAACAGTTATGTCTGCAAAATAAGAATTAAGACCATTGGGGTTTTTCTCATTTTTACCTGGATATAGGAATTCCTTGGTTTCTATTGAGAGAGAGAACTTTATACCTCAGTTGGCTTGATTTGACATTATTTTAGCAACTCCATTTTGAATGACCCATTCTCAGAGGATAAAACCTAGGTGCAGGGTGGGCCACAATGGCTCAGCAGGTAGAGTTCTCGTCTTCTGTGTGGGAGACCCAGGTTCGACTCCCAGTGCCTACCCATGCAAAAAACAAACAAACAAACAAAAAAAAACTAGATGCAAGAATGCAATTCAATTCAATTTTCTTACAGTTTTATTCTTCAATGTGGCTTTTCTCATATATTTTTTGTCTAAAGGGTTATGTATTATAACCATAAAAAGATGAGCCATAATTGTCCAGACTAAGTATAAACCCATGCCAAGACAAATTTATTTACATATTTGGTTCCACAACATAAAAACTTCTATCTACCATTATAGCCTAAAAACTTAGAAAGTCAAAGGAAGACAACTAATCGACAATAACATGTCATATACTTTTGTCCCATAGCCTACCTTAATTATAATGACTTGCATGTTTGTTTATTTCTAAAACCTTTCTGGAATTCTGAAAGCTAAAAGTTTGTATACACAATGAAACAAAATATATTTTTTCTATAAATTGTGTGACTTTTTCATGTATTCATTATTTGTTCAAAATTATACAAAGAATTGTTTGAAGTCAAACAGTGTTCTCTTTATTTTAGAGCAAAATTGTTTTAGCTTTTTCTTTGTGATTAGAGACTGGTGTCAATGAAGACTTTAGTTCCTATGTGACTGTATAAGAGGAAGTGTTGCTGGAGTTCTGAGGCTGTACGACATGGCTACTCAAATATTTTCCACCCTGGGAAGCCTTTTTATTGCAGTCACACCCGTGGACTCGATGCTGTGGTTTTTTTATGTCTATTTTTTGTTGTTGTTTTGCATGGACAGGCACTGGGAATCAAATCCAGGTCTCTGGCATGGCAGACAAGAACTCTGCCTGCTGAATCACCGTGGCCCACCCCATACCCTTTTTTTAAATGTACAGGCTGTCTTTTGTGAATGCTTATTTCTGCTTGATCCCATACCCAACAACCCATCTTTTCCTAAGGTAATCATACTATTGTGTATGCAAACAGGTAATAATCACTGAACTCTCTATGAGTATGCAAATTTATTTTTCTCAGCTTGCTAATTTACATGGATCTTAAGTGATACGGTCAGCCTCATATCTTAAATCAAATATGATTTCATCATTGAACCTGGAATACTTTCTCTCCTCATGTTGTCATAATTTGGGGCCTTTCTTCAAAAAAGTGAAATGTCTAAACTCCTTTATAATTACTTTATTACATCTTAAGGAAGATATGTGTTCCTAAATGTATCTTAGTGTTAAATTTATGTATCAATGCCTGAAACACTCTAATCAAGTAATTGTTTAATAGAAATTTAAATCGCTGAATAATAAATTAATTTCAATTGATAAGTGCCATCAGAAATCATGGAGGAAACATTCTTCCCAAGCAAGACAATGATGGAGCTATATCATAGAACAAGGAGCAAACTAAAAGAACTCTTAATGGTCAAAGCTATAACAACTTAATCAAAAATTAAATTAAATGGTATTATGTCTTAGTTTGCCATGGCTGCTATAACAAAATACCATGGACTACTCAGTTTTTTGGTTTTGTTTTGTTTTTTAACATGGGCAGGCACCAGGAAATGAACCCAGGTCCTCTGGTATGGCCTGATGAGTCACATGGCCCACCCACTACTCGGTTTTAACAAGAGGATTTTGCTGAATCAAGTGTGTAGCTTAGAAATCCAAAATCAAGTTATGAGAAGGAGGTGAGTTCTTTGCAGTCTGCAGTCCTCTGTTACAAGTTTTCTGGTTATTGAAACCTGCCTTTGCCACATGGGCATCTCTCTTTCTGTTTCCTTCTATGGCTGCTATTTTCTTGTATAAATGTTCTTTGCTTATAAGGATTCCAGTTATACTAGTTTAAGGATCACTCTGATTCAGTCTGACCTTATCAAATAGGATCTTTGAAGATCCTAATCACAAATAACTGCACATGTCTAGGACTGAGGTCAAGATCCCATTTGCAGATTAATTCACACAGCCCTGGGCAGGAGATATGAATTGAACATTTCTTTGTGGGTGATGTGATTCAATCTACTGTAGATTATAATGCAATGTGTAAAATAAATATCCACGAGTCCATACTGATATAAATAAATATATGTGGGAAAATGAAACAACTGCTTTGCAGAAGAATTCCAAATAATTTATGTAAATGCTGTCCTTGATGGAGCATAACTCCCCACTTCTTAAATGACTTTCTTCCAAAAAGTGCAATAGGACACAGTGAGTTTTTTTCAATAAGTACAATAGGGAATAAGGGGAGAAAGAATAACTTTACAGTGGAGAAACCTGAAAAATACTACTTCAGCCAGATGATAAAGGTCAACATCAATAGTAATATATTACATTGATAGTGAGAACCTTTGATTTCATGGCATAAAAATGGCCTTTTGCCCTGAAGCTCTTCTCTGAGAAGTCCATGATTACAGTCTAACCATGAGAAAAATACCAGAAAATTCTAATTGATGGAAATTCTAAAAAGTACCTGAGGAATACTCCTCAGAATTCTCAATCTCATTTCAGTGATAATCTGAGAAATGTCCCAGCCAAGAGAAGCCTAAGGAGCATGGTAAGTAAATGTAATGTGTTATCCCGGGTGGGATTCTGGAACAGAAAATAGTTGTTAGGTAAAAACTGAGGAAACTGAATAAAATACAGACATTAGTTAACAATAACTTAGTGATACTGATTCAATGACTATAAAAATATATGATAATGTAAGATATTAATAATAAAGAAAACTAGGTGTTGGGTTTTTGAGAACTCTTTATAATGTCCATACAAATTTTCTCTAAGCCTAAAATTGTTACTGAAAGATTTCTTAAAATTATATTGAAGCACTTTTATTTACATTTAGAAATAACACTTGACGTGGGGAAGAAAGTTGCTACATACAACGTTACAGTACTTCTATATATTTGGCCTTTCCATTTATTAAAGAGACAGCACTATTAATTCTTAAACTCTAATTGGACATATAATTGAACCTAAAAGGTGTGCATCAAAATTTTGATAGTGACTATCTCAGAGTTATTAGATTGGGAAACTAATGGGTACATTTAAAAAATAATTTCTAATATTATAATATGGGCCAAAATGATCCATTAGAAAACAACATGCAAAATGTTATTGCAAGAGGAAGAAAATACACTTATCAGAAAAAGCCTTTCTCTGAGAATTATGCTTTGTATAACAATCTCATATTTGTTCCTTAGATTAAACTAGTTTCCCTTCCATCTTAAGCTGATGGAGCTCCATGGCTACATACTAATACTGCTAATAAGTGTTCCATTTTTACAGAAACTCAATTGCATACTAGATCTGAAAACTTTTCTGAAGATACATTTCCCTGTGAGCTGTATACATAGTTTTCTCCTGTTCCATATAGGTATTCTAAGTCTTGTGGATCTTCTACTTCCTTCTCTAGACCAGACACTTACAAACACAGACACACACACATTTACACACACTTTCTCTTGCAGATATGCATACAGTTTTTCTTTTGTTTGTTCTTTAAAGAATACCAGAAAACCAGAATGGTTGTTTTTCATAAATTCTGTTACAGGCCAATGGGAAGATACCTAGGATGGGCAGGATAAGATATCTAGGATGGGAAAAGATAAAACATGCATCTTATTCCCCATCTGAGGAATTCAAACAAGGGGGGGGCAACTAATTCAAAAGGATGAGCTCTAAATTGTGGGGCTTGCCCCTATGAAGCTTATTCCTGCAAAGGAGAAGCTAAACCTACTAATAATAATGCTTAAATGTCACCCCCAGAAAACATTTTTTGTTGCACAGATGTGGCCTTTCTCTCTCTAAGCCAATTCAGCAGGTGAATTCACTGCCCTCACTCCAATGGAGGATGACTCCTAGGGATGAACTGGGACCTGACATCATGGGATTGAGAAAGCCTTCTTGACCAAACGGTGGAAGAGAGAAATGAGACAAAATAAGGTCTTAGTGGCTGAGAGATTTCAAACAGAGTCAAGAGGTTATCCTAGAAGTTATTCTTATGCATTATATATATATATCCCTTTTTTTGTTGATGGTGTGTTTGAATGGTTACAGGTAAGTACCTGAAACTGTTGAACTGCGTTCCAGGAGCCTTGATTCTTGAAGAGGACTGTACAGCTATATAGCTTTTACAATATGACTGTGTGATTGTGAAAACCTTCCTTCCTTCTGAGGCTCCTTTTATCCAGGGTTTGTACAGATAAGTAGAAAAAAAGGATAAAAATAAATAATAGGGGGATAAAAGGGTAAAAATTGTGTAGATTGAAATGCTAGTGGTCAATGAGAAGTGGGGTAAAGAGTATGGGATGTATGAGCTCCTTTTTTGTTTTTATTTCTTTTTCCAGTGTAATACATATGTTCTAAAAATGATCATGGTGAAGAATACACAACTATGTGATGATATTGTGAGCCATAGATTGTATAATATGCCTGGATTCTGTGTGTTTGGATATTTCTCCATAAAAATAATTTTTAAAAACCAGTGATTTTTCAAGATTCTTTTGTTTTTTTTTTGTTAAATGCTATGCATCATGATAATGATAGGTAAATGTTAAAAGCTTCAATAATATCATTTAATTGAGTTTTAATGATGACCTTGTTAGGAAGTTATATTTATTATATCCACTTTTTATTTGCAGACCTAGTGATTAGTTAGCATGGTCACACAATTTCTGAAAGTTACACAATGTATAGTAAATGGCATAAACAGGAATAAAACTCTGTTTAGACTGAAATGGGAGTATTCACCTTTAACAGCTCCATGGAGGCTATTTATTACTTGTGTACAACAGCCTGATAAATACTACATTTAGTGAAAAGCCACATGGAATTCTCATACTAAAACTTACAAACTAGTACATCTAGAACACTATTTTTTTTAATTTCTATTGGATAGGTTACTCTCTTCTTATCTTTTAAAAGGTATACTTAGAGCATTTACTTAAAATCAAAAGTTTAGGACTGACATATCTTTACCATTAATATTTGAGGAAAAAAGTAAATGAACTCTGTCACTTACTTTCAGAGTTTTGCATCTAGCATATAAAATGGCCATTTCTCTTGTGCCATTCTCTTAAGGAAAAAAGAAATGGGAGTTAAAATAAACATGTATATATATGGATATATGAGATGTACACTGGCATAAGGAGTTTTTGTCATATAAATGTCTCTCTGAATATAAATTCACAAATGAAAGTAAGTTTAAATATCAAGAATTGCAAATCATATATTTATCTTTGTTTTCAAAAATAAAAGTAACATCAGTATCTATTAGGGAAATGCAAATCTATATCACAATGTGATACCATTTTGTACCCACTAGAAAGTCTGCTATAGAACATACAAAAAATTACAATCATTGGAATGGATGCAGAGAAATAGTGACACTTATTCATTCTTGGTGGGAATGTAAAGTGGTGCAGTCACTATGGAAGAGAGTTTGATAGTTTCTCAGAAAGTCAATTATAGAATATAGGGACCTGCAGTCTCAATTCTAGGTATGTAATCAATAGAATTGAAGTGGGAACTTGAAGAGTTATTTGCACCCGAATTTTCATAGTATTATTTACAATTGTCAAAATATGGAAGCATCCTGTTGTCCCCCATGAACCTATTAATGGATAAATGAAATGTAGTATATACATAGAGTGGAATATTATTCAGCTATAAAAAGAAATGAAGTTCTGATACATGCAACAACATGAATGAACAAAAATCATAAAACTGAACAACACAGTGAATCCTATTGTAAACAATAGGCTAAATTTAATAGTACAAGTATAAAAAAGTTTGTATTAATTAGGGTTCTCTAGAGAAACAGAATCAACAGGAAACACTTGCAAATATAAAATTTATAAAAGTATCTCATGTGATTGCAAGAACACAGAGTCCAAAATCCACTGGGCAGGCTGTGAAGCTGGCAATTCCAATGGATTGTCTGGATGAACTCCACAGGAGAGGCTCACCAACCAAAGCAGGAAGAGAGTCTGTCTCTTCTGAATCCTCCTTAAAAGGCTTCCAGTGAATAGATGTTTCAAGCAAATCAGGTATGATGAATTCAAAGCAGTGTCTGGTTAATTATTCTGGTATGATCCATATGACTCAACTTTCTATTTTTGGATTTCTCCTTTTCAAGAATATATGAAGTTGTGCCAATCAGGATATGCTTAGCTGAGAAGTGTGGTATCATAGACACCAAATCTCAGTGGTTTAAGACATTCACAATTCATATCTCAAAGCACCCATTTTTTATGTGTCAGCTCAGGACTCTTTGGAACCTCCCCTCACCCAATGACTCAGGATGATTTGCTATCATCCAGGAGAATCTCAATATCCAGAGGGAGAGAATTGACCATGTCCATCTCTTTTGCTTTCATGGCATTGACTAGAGAAAACCAAGTGGTCCCAGTGAGGTGAAAGGGTCAAAGAGTGGCATTCCTAATTAGGAATGAGCCCCTCTCCTACTGTTTGCATTGCCGATAACTTTTTAATTTTTGGGTGCATGGTCCAGGATTCAAACCTGGGTCACCCACATGAAACATGGACATTCTAACCCATGCATCCTGTTGATAACTTTTTGATAAACTTGTACTAGAGAAACTTAGCTCCCCAACCATCTCAAGCTGCTCTTTTTCCACCAGAAATGATTGGACACCATGTTAATGCCTCAGGGGAACAGACCCACTCCTGCAAAACAGTTCTCTCAGCCATCATTCCTAGATTTCATCCTTGGAATAATTTACTTCAAATCCTGTGCTACCATCACACCACTTCTCATCTGTTCTAACACAATTGCAGTATGCTATCTTTAATAACTTCATACATAATAAGTAAAAGCAGACTTTAATTTTCATTCTTAATGCCATTAACCCCAGCAAATGGAAAAGTATCCATAGTTTAATTAAGGTGCTAAAAGGTAATGAGGGGATGGTATGGCAGTGGCCCAGCAAACCAAATTCTTTAATGCCATGCTGGAGACCTGGGTTCGATTCTCAGTGCTTGCCCGTAAAAAAAAGTTAATGAGGAACTTGTCAGTTCTTCTTATGCTTATGCAAATCTGCATGCATACGACTGGTAATAGTTAACTATATGGTGTATCTGACTTTGAATTGCTGAGAAACCAACCTATGGTAGTACAGGCACCTGAACGAATCAGTAAGACACCTGTCATTCAGCCTGTTTGAGCACTCCACAAGAGATCTGAGTTTTCTCTCTGTACTTTGACTGAAAACCCAATATATACCCTGTTAGTCATATTTAAAAGAAACTTCTTTGCGAAAAGGGGTTTGAAGGGGCAGGAACATGCCATGCCATTTGAGTCTCTGAGGTCATTATTATTTTTCACCTGTTTCCTAAATTAGAGTACACACTAACACAGCTAAAAGTATTGGTAATCCAGAGGTAAAGACACTGTGTTATCACTAAGACCATACCAGGGCTTTGACCCTGTTACCCTTTTAGGAATTATTTTTCCAAGTAAGGAAACTTTCACAACATAGTTCTCTTCAAAGTAGTAAGTATCTAAGTTTAAGTTGAGAAACACACAATAGGAACTGTTATAAAGCCTGATGTTTAATAAAATGGCAATAATTGTTTTATCAGTTACCTGGAAGTTATAAAAAAAACTTAGCACATCAGTTAAAACTTCTTTAGGTGAGTTTTGTACATTGAGTCATGTTCCCATGGGAGACGTTTAGGTTTTTATTCTCATTCCTGTGGATGAGGACCCATTTGTGAAGAGGACATTTGAATATGCCATTAATTATGATGTGGCCAAAGTGGATGAGAGTGAGCCTGAATCCAATTTGGTTGAAATATTAATTCAATTTTGGATGCAGAAGCCCTAAAAGCCAGAAGTAGGAGAAGCCCTGCATAAGAAAGAACAACATATGGCAGGTGCAGGACACTATAGCCATTGGGAAAAGGTCAGTCCTGCCACTACCTTGATGTTAGACTTTGAGCCTCCAAAACCATGAGGCAATGAATTGGTGTTATTTAAGACAATCCAGTGTGTGGTATTTGTCATAACAGCCCTCAGAAGTGAAAGCTGTGGGGAATTTTAGAATGATTGCTTTTACTTTTCAAAAAATACACCCTTAAACAGCTCCTGAAGTCTCAACCTTTACTACATATGCTGAATAGGATCACTGTATCTATTTCTAACTCTGCTTATATTCCAGAAAGCTATGGCAAAGCCACCAGAACTACTCAATGCCATCCATCTGAATAATGCTGCTTTCTTCAAGGCCTCTTTATCCCAATCTCCATAAGTAGTTGGGTCTAAAGTTCTCCTTAACTGTTCTTTCCCTGTTTATTGCTAAAATGCAATGGGGATAGGCCACTAATCTAAGAATTATTTTGAGCCATCATATAGATGTCTGTCCGTGTGGTTGGCAATCAGTCAATGGTCTCTGTAATAGGTTGAATTCAATCCCCCATGAAGACATGATCAAGTCCTAACATCCAGCCTGTGAATGTGGCCTTATTTGGAAAGAGTCTTTGAAGATGTGACTAGTTAAGATGAGGTCCAAGTGGACCTGGCCCACCCTAATCCAACATGACTGATACCCTTATAGGAAGGGGGAGAATTGTACACAGACAGGCTGATAGAGGAGAAAATGCCATAGGACCACTGAGGCAGAGAGCACTTGGTTTGCTGCAAGCCATGCCAGAAGCCAGGAGAGAGGCTTGGACAGATTCTTCCCTTTAGACTTCAGAGGAATGATGGCCCTGCCAGCACTTCGATTTCAGACTTCTATCCTACAAGATGTTGAGAAAATAAATTTCTGTGTTTTAGGCCATCTACTCTGTGGTGTTCTGTTATGGCATCCCTGGGACATAAAAATAAGTCTGAGTTCCTTCTAGTCTTCATCTCCTGCTTGACAGTTTACCTTCTCATACAGCCATTGAGCCAGGGCCCATATGCCATGCTTAATTTCTAAGCAGTGAATATCATTTTGACGTGAAGGGGCTCACACACTCCTTTATGAAATGCAGCTGCTTAGCTAGGCACTATATTATCTCCCATTCTTCTGGCCACATGTAAGATTTCCCTCGAATAGAGATCCAAAGAGCAAGAAGCACTCCATTCAGTACAGAGGATAGCAAAGTCAGCCTTCCCTCCAGGTTGTCAAAAAATATTTTAAAAATCCACAGCTCTGTTTCACCTTTAAAAATGTCAAAAGAAACTACATTTTATTTTATTACTGTAGTGGGGAGAGAACACAATGGGATATTGTTACTTTTCCCTGATCCAATTTCCAATCTCTAGGCAATAGAAGGTTTGCATACTTTCTTTGAGCATTTCAATTTAATATTTTCATTTCTGTGATAAAAATGGGAAACTTATGCAAGTCCTTTGTAATTCATGCAAATTCATTCTGAAAATTTAATTCCATTTGTCAAGAAATTTAAAAAAATTAAGAAGGGTAGGATTTGCTATTCTCTCTCATTCCTCATTCAACCCAAGATTTTCACAAAGGAATGGGAGAAATGTCTTTCATACAAAAGTAATTCAGACATACCATCCCTGAGCATTATCTAATTTATCTGATAGCAAATCTGGGGAATTTTATGATCCAATTTACACCAGAAAATGTCCACATTGATTCAGCCAAGACTTTTCTTCTTTTCTTAACTTGAATTATAAACAAACTAGACTGTGGGTGATTAAGTTTTGTTCATATGAAGTGAAAATATATTTTTAGAAGGGAATTGACTATATCTCTGGAAATATAAAATATTCCTATTTGTAACCAAACAATCCATCTCTGGAGGTTTATTTTAAAGGGAGTCTAGAAGAGATGAAATATGGATATATAGGAATGTTCATTGTCCCATTTGTTCTAATAGTTAAAGCTGGAAATAATAATAGCAATAAGTTATACTTATTGATTGTATGTCATACCAGTCACCAGTGTAAGCCCCTGATATCTACTAACTCACTTCACTTAATCAATGTGACCCAAAATTCTGGTTGTAGAATCCTCACCCTTCACCACCACACCTTTCTGCTCTTCATATATACAATTAAAGTACTAGTTCAAACCTCAGAGACAACACAGCAAGACTGGGAAAGGATGCTTCATAATTATGGACTGAAAATAATAACAAAAGCAATAGACAAAAAAGGTAATACCCAGCCTGACCTCTGCACACAATGAAAAAAGTGATAATTTTTAAATTTAGTCTTAGAAATAGAGCTACTAAGAGAGAGAACAGACCCTACATCAATCTAGGGAGAAAGATAGATGTGATTTATAACTCAGAATTTAAGCTCTCAAGTTATGAAGGCCTTACCTGTTTAACTTTGAATTCCATCAAGGTGGTGTGGACTCTCTCTTATATAGTGATGCTCAATCCCAGAGGCAATGTGCCTTCCCTGTTGAATGCAAGCACTATAGAAGATCTGCCTCTCCCTCAGCTAACTGAAGAACTTAATATATTTTAAAGGCAAGCCAGATAAGATAAATATTTGGGTGAGATATAGCTTGCTTTAAAAAAAGGTTTTTGTGTGTGTGTGTGTTTGAGAAGAACCCTATGTAGTTGAAAATAGGCATAATATTTTTGATGCATGAATAATATTGTTGAAGTAAAAAACAAAACGGTTAATACCATCAATATAATGAAGACTGTCTCACCTGAAAGTTCAATGCAAAAGAAGGCTTTGAAAGATGAATCATATTGATAGTTGTCCCAGGTAAATTCTAGTTTTGGATCCTGAGCTTTCCAAGAAGATGCTACCTTCTAATGTAAAGAGCAGTCACCAGGCTGTTATCTAAAGTATTGGAACCACATAGACCCTAATTTTTAACCTAGGAGATATCATTTGTTAGAATGAGGTAGACTAGCACCAGTGACTTAGTTTGAATATAATTGCAAATGTTGATTCAATTATGATGCCATAAGTGATTTTAAGCTAAGTTGTCCTGAAAATTTAATGCTGAAAATGTCGAAGTCAAAGGGAATTGGAGAATTAATTATACAACTGCAACTTCATCTGTGAATGTCTGACTCCTCTTGGAAGGGGCTGTGGCTATATCCAGTTAGCATCATTAATAAAAGGGGCCTTGTGGTCTCCTCTTTGGTCCTGTGATAGCATATACACTTCGCTCTGTGCCATTCATCTCACATAACTTGGAAAATTCCTCAGAAGTGGTATCTTTACCTTTAAGAGGCAAGAGTAGTCCAGCACTTCTTCCCATGTAATGTAAGAAGCTAATACACTGTCTATGATTGTTTGCAAGGAACCATAGAACTTTCTAACACCCATGCCTCCCAAAAGTTAACCCACAAACTACTGGGAACAATCATGCAATTCGAAGAAGGCTACATATAAAATATCTTGAAATCATAAGTTTTCACTTAAATCAGTAGTTATTAACTAGAAATTTTAGTTGAAAATAAAGGTCAGTTTGCCAACTATTTTATAGGCAAATATTTAAAGCAGTCAAATAAACTTTTTATTTCTTAAAAATTAATCTCAAAAAACTTGATTCTAATGATGATTTCTTATAGTATTTAAAGGACAATATGGCTAATTTGTGTTACCATTCCTACAAAAATAGAAATGCAATGCAGAAAATCTATATTGAAATTTCTACTTCCTGTAGTTTTCACATCTGAAATGATAGTGTTTTAGTATCTACAATTTCTACCAAGAATTTAAAAAACAAAATGAAACAACTCAAAGTTCTTGAGCCAAAACTCTATGAGAGACCAGGTTCAAATTAACTTGTTTTCCAACAACTCAAATTCCTTTCATAAATCTCTAGCCAATAAACCGGAAAAGGCAACTCAACCCTGAGATGCAGAAACAGAGGACATCAGGGAATTGCTTAGTACTCTTAGTTGTTCAGTCTGTAGACACATATTATGATTGTACTTCCTTACCCCTGTGTGGACATGTAACTTACTGTCACTACTGAAATATGAGTAGAATTTATGCTTATCACAAATGTACCAATGCATGATTCATCACTCTCCTTGTTTAGGCCTTGGCAATTGTGGAGGTATATAACAAGAAGAAACCTCTAGTTCTCTCAATGAACAGAGACCACTCCAACCTGACACTAGATTTAATAAATTTGAACTTCAGATAAATTGGTATATCTGATTTATCAGCATGATAAGAGGACATACTAATATGTTTTAAGTATAAATATATCCCATGCAAATTGATACTAAAATATATGTTCATGGTTTATTTGAAATTCAAATTTAACTGGGTGTCCTGTTTTTAGTATGACAACTCGACCTCTGCCCCAAACACCTACTAGTACCCACCAAAATGTTTATGTGTTAACAAATAAATGTATTGAGTGAAGTCACTATGATTTAGAGGTTATTTACTGAAGCATTTTACTTAGGCTATCTTACCCAATACCGGACATTGTTCTGTTGCACATCTTACTCCAGGAATTACTAAATTTTCCTCATGCAACTGGTAGCATTGTTTATTACAAATTCATATATAACCTTCACCCATCTCTTTACTGTTGAAGGAATTGTTTTATATTAAATAGGAAAAGACAAATTCTGTGCTGTTTTCTTCTCAACAAGTATTTATGGGTTCCAATCTGTGCCAGTTTGAAAGTATTATGTACCTCAGAAAAGACATGTTTTAATCCTGATTCAATCCTGTGGAAGCAGTCATTTCTTCTAATACTGATTCATCACAGTAGGTTGGAAACTGGATTAGATCATCATCATAGAGATGTGATAGGCCCAGTTTTGGATGTGACCTTTAATTAGATGGAGATGTGACTCCATCCATTCCAGGTGCCTATTGATTAGTTTACTGGAGTCCTTTCAAAGAGGAAACATTTTGGAGAGATTCAGAAACAACAGAAGTGACAGAAATGACAGAACCAACAAACGTGAGAGCAGAGCTGAAACAGGTGCTGACACTAGGAGAACAGAGATGCAGATGTTTGGAGATGCATGGAGCCCAGCAGACATTGCCGTGAAATGTTAAGTAAGCCAGAACCTGGAGATAGCCAAGTGAAACCAAGAGAAAAGAGTCAGCCTTGGGTAAGCTAAATGAGGAATCTCTACAGGAAGGAGGCTGAATGCAACAGAGCCCAGGAAAAGAAAACAGCAGATGCCAGCCTCATGAATTCCCAGGTGACAAGGCTGTTCAAGACCCATCAGCCTTCTCTGAATTAAGGTATCTTTCCCTGGATGCCTTATTTTGGACATTTTCTTAGGCTTAAAACTGTAAACTTGTTAACTTGTTGTGAAATAGCTAGTTTACAGTTCTAAGGTCAAAATGCCTCAATTAAAACAAATGTATAGAAATGTCCAAAGTCAGGCACCAACAAGAGCTTACTTAACTCACAAAAGGCTGAAGAAGTTCAAGACTTCTCTCTCACCTCGCAAGGCACATGGTGAACATGGTGATGTCTGCTAGCTTTCCTTCCAGGCTTCTTATTTTGTGAAGCTCCCCCAGGGACATTTTCCTTCTTTTTCTCCAAAGGTCTCTGGCTGCATGGGCTTTTGTGATTCTCATCAGTCTGTCATGGCTCTGTTATTTTGTAATCTCAAAACCTTGCAAAATGCTTCCCCTTTTAAAGAATTCCATTAAACTAATCAAGACCCACCTGTAATGGGTGGAGTCATATCCCCCTCTAATCCAAGGTTAATACCCACAATTGGGTGAGTCACATCTCCCTGCAGATAATCTAATCAAGTTTCCAACCTATAGTGCTGAAAAGGGATTAAAAAAGCTGTATAAGTAAGATTGGATCAGGATTAAAAAGTAGCTTTTCTAGGGCATCATAATCCTTTCAAACCAGCACACAAAATAACACACCATTTTTGTGTAAATAACTGTTTGCAGATTGAACAATTGATATTTCTGATTGGAGGTTCACAATTAGCTACTGGAAAATATTACTGACATCATGCAGGCTGTCGGAGAATGGAAATTGAATTCACAAAAAATAGTACTGACTAAAACAACAGTAACTCCAGATGGAATCAAGAGAAAAAAAGCACCAAGTAGGGGCCTTGTCATTAATGTATGCTGAATAAATACAGACTTGCTCAGCTAAGAGAAACAATTAGAATCCTCCAAAATGGGCCCATATCATGCATGATACTTATTGATGTATAAAATACCAGAATAATGGTGTCATCTGACATTCGTTTACATTATTTTCTATTCCTGACACTAAAGAGAACTAAAGTGATTCTTAACTGATTTGCAAGTGTTTGGGGAGCAAAAACATTCTGGCAATTCCAAATCTCAGAGCTGCCTACCCTCCCCTAATTGTTTCCCATTTAAAAGAGCCAACCTTTTGCATTCCTTCCACCCACCACCCACAGCAAATTATTTCTTCCTAGTGAGGCAGTAAGAACACACATACCCTCACCTCCTGGCTGAAGATGCAGAAGTAGGGAAGAACTATCCTCAACGAAAAGGGCGATTCTTTTGAAGTGTGATTGTGAGAGCAGGAAAGAGATAGTGCTTTGATATGTGATGAGTTTAAGGGAGGGTACTTATTTCATGGGAGGATTTCCTCTGGATTTAAATGCCAAAGGAAATGATTGAAGAATAGAGTCTGGTACATAATAGTTTTCCATTAATATTCAATAAATAAATTATTGAATTAATAAATGGTAGATATTAATAATGTAGAACTGATAAATTAAAATCTTGAGAAAGGAGATGGAGGTAAAGGAGAATATGGGGAAAGATTGCACTTAGATAGGAAGCAGGAAACCTGCTTTCTTTTAAAGAAAGAGAAGTTGAGAAAGCTTATTGATATATCATCTACCACTATTGTTATTGATTTTTGTAGAAACAAAATCACCTGCTGGGACCAATATTAGAAATCAGAGTTTGGGATGATGAATACCAGAAAGAAGGAAGGAAGGAAGTAATGAAGGGAGGAATGAAGGAAAAGGAAAAGAAAAAAGAAAGAAAATGCTAAAGATTTGAGAAGACTGAAGAAGCTTTGAGGTATCTATTACATGGGGTGGGGTGGGAAATGGGGCTGGAAAATTAGGCAAGCATGGAAAGATTGTGGGAGTATTAGTTTGAATATGTAGAATATTAGAAATTGTGATATTTAGTATAATCAGTGATGCCAATCTTCCCATTTGTGTGACTCCTTTTTCAGCATACAGTTTCTGATGGAGTTATCTGTATCATTAGAATAAAGCCAAAGTTTAGTTAAGTACAGAAATGTAGAGAGTATCCAGTGGAGGTTTTAGAATTCAAATAATACTTTATTAATCATGGAATTCCAGCTTGGAAGAGGGTGGATCCTTTGGTAACTTTCAAGTAAAAAGATGCCCCAATAATTAATGGGGAAGAGAATACAGAAAACTTTGGAAGACCAGAGGGAAATAGACTGAGGAAAACAAGAAGGGAAGAAGTGTGGTACAGTCATTCATTTCAAAAAGATCCAGAACCCAGACCTCAAAGTCTAGAGAAAGGTCCTTTGCATATGGTGTTAGGATAATTTCTTTTCATAGTGGACTGTGGGTTGGATGTTGGGAGCAAAATAAAAATGAGTATCATTTCATCATTATCTCTGTGGTATGGAGGTGATGTTTTTGGATGGCAGGAAACAGAACAGTCTCTAAGAGCTGAGATGCAAATGCATCTCAGCTCTTAGAGACTGTTCTGTTTCTAAAATTGGTAAGTATGTAGATAAATACCTATTTTATTCTTAGCATAGATTTAAATCAAAGGAAAGGAAACAGCACCTAAAGACATATACTTTCTACTTAAAAAAGCAAATCTTGTGTTCCATTTCCCATCACCTACCATTGTGTTCTATATTTAATCATCTCTATAAATTAGAATTCAATACACAGCAATGATGCATTTTTTATAGAAAAGAAAGAATTAAAGTACTTATCATTAAGTCTCATATTTTCCCAAGTAATTTATTAAAGAAAAAGCTAATAAGTGGTTTGTGATTAGTATACATTTTCCCACAGGTATGAGTATATTAATTTCTCTATTTTCTGAGAAAGGTAAAAGTGTTCTCATTGTGTTACCAAGGAAACAGTCAATAATACCAAGATTTCTTTATGAGTTTTTTGACCCCTCCTTCCTGAGCTTAAAGAGAGTTTCTTAAAGTAATTTCCTTAGACAATTTCATTTAGTCTTTCTCCATTTTGGGTGGGGTGTATCTATTCATTGTTCACTTTAGATAATTGCAACACATAATTATCTAAAGTGAAGAAAATAAACACATTTCCAATGTCCTGATACAGCCATGTTTTTATATTTACTTTTTAATTTACTCTATGTGTATTATAAAAAACAAGAAATGAAAACAAACTGGGAGATGACAAGGGGTACCTTGTTTTACAGTCTGCTTTTTCACTTAAGAAACTATTAACATGATCTGTGTAATTAAATATTTCCTACAATCTGCTGCTTGATGGCTACTTTACACTGTGTGGATGAGGTGTAGTTTATGCATTAAATCTCATACTTTTGGATATTTACACAGTTGCCATATCTATTTTAGAAGCCAAGAACATTCTAGTAGGTCTTTATTCATTTAAATTTTCAGTTGAAAATGAAAGTGTTCCTTTATCCTCATTGTCTGGAAAAATAGTTTTGAACCATTTGTTTTAATTTCCTCATTGCTAATGCAAACACCTAGCAATGAGTTGGTTTAAACCGTGGGGATTTATTGGTATATAGTTTTGAGGCTAGGAGAAGTCCAATATCAAGGTTTTATCAAGGTGATACTTTCTCCTGAAAAAATGGGGCTGGTTGCCAGGGATCCTTGGTCCTTGGTGTTTCTGGCACATGGCAGTGCACATGGCATACTCTCCTGACTTCTCCTTTCTCTTTTGGTTTCCATTGGCTTGCAGCTTCTGTCTGCTCCTTCTGTGGCTTTTTCTGTCTGACTTTCTCTCTGCTGATAAAGCACTCCAGTAACCCAGATTAAGGCCCAATCTTTTGTGTCACACTTTAACTGAAGCAACATCTTGAAGAGATCTTATTTACAATGACCCACACCCACCCAAAATTATTAAATTTAAGAATATGTTTTTCTGGAACACATAACTCCAAAGTGCCATACCAATCATCCTAAACATTTTTAATATGTTAGGGTAAAAGCATTCTATTATAATTTATAATGCTTGATTAATGTGAACCTGAGCAATTTCATATATTAATTTTGTGATACATATTATTTTTCACACATGCCTAAATATACCTTTATTATTTTTCTTTTGTTAGAGATTTTCCTAAGGATTTTAAACAACTTTTTTCTTACATGTCAGAATACTTTTTATTGGCCTGTTATTATTGCATGTTATTTCAATTTATGATGCTTTCAAAACAAACTGCAATTACCTTACATCAAAATAATTCATATAAGTGGTAACACATCAAGTCTTTCCAATGAGTCAAGGATTTGAAACTGTTTCCCTTACTCCTCCCTACAGTCTTCTTTGCCCAAACAATCACTGGTCAACTATTCTGATTCTAATTGCTCTCACCATACTCCTAAATAAAATAACAATTCCTCTATTTCTTTAACCATCAACTTTGGACAGTAGTTACTGTTGTCCCTCTGTGCTGGATGACAATTTAGTTTACCTGTAGTTTCCCCTTTCTTCCTCCTTCCTCTTAAAGATTGATGGTTATAACATTATTTTTCCTTCTAACATTAGTGAATTGTGTTCCTTTAATTAATAAGCTTACATCTATACTGGTTTGAAAGTTTTATATACCCCAGGAAAGCCATGTCCTTCTACTGCAATCTTGTAGGAGCAGACCTATTGTTGGGTGGGGCCTTTTGATTCGGATGTTTCCACAGGAGATGGAACCCACCCAATTGTGGGTGGAACCTTTTGATTAGAGGGAGATGTGATCCATTCAAAGGGAATCATATTCCATTTAGTGGGGTTTTGTATAAAGAGAGTAACAGGCAGAAATCTTAGAGTTCAGACCTAACACAGAGAGCAGAGAGACAAACCCAAGACACAGGTGTTTGGAGATGCTAAGCTAAGACATGAAACCCAGAGTCTATCCTGGAGAACCTAAGTGAGG
Organism: Tamandua tetradactyla; assembly: GCF_023851605.1. Taxonomy (NCBI): domain Eukaryota; kingdom Metazoa; phylum Chordata; class Mammalia; order Pilosa; family Myrmecophagidae; genus Tamandua; species Tamandua tetradactyla. The sequence goes on from NC_135332.1 coordinate 79,315,638, forward strand.
AGCCACAGATTCTTAGGGTGAAAGCCACTGAAAACAGGAACTTAGTGAGCCATCTGAAACTAGAAGCTGGGAGAGAAGAACAGCACATGACACGATGTTCCTTCAAATGTGACAGAGAAACCCCAGATGCCATAGGTCTTTTTTCAGAGTCAAGGTGTCTCTTTCTGGATGCCTTAATTTGGACATTTTCACGGCAAAAAGAAATTTGTAACTTAATAAATCCCCTCTGAAAACACGAGACCATTTCTGCTATATTCCATTCCAATAGCTTTAGCAAACCAAAGCATGCCTACATTTCATTTTAAGATATTTTATTCAATATCTAAACTTCCCTCTGGGTAAGATAAGAATTTTTTAATCCCCTTTTCTCCTCCCCACTGGAAGCTACATTCTTCCTTTTACAAATTATCAAAGATGTTGAGATTTGTACGTGTCTTCACTTGTGTATTATAATCACAGTAATGTCTTACATGTGTCCATGAAAATCAATAAGCAATCCCTGTATTATTATACCTAAGTAAATATTCTTCACTGCTGAGCCAAGCATCCCACTAGGAGAATATTTCCCTTCTTTAGATATTCTAGAAACAGAAGATGCCTAATATCAATGTCATGATTTTAATTTAGCTTAAAATTAAAAGGTGTTCTTTTCTTATTCTGAACTTTTGGGGAAATGTCTCAGTTGAGTCACCAAAAATAAGGTTATGGTGTTGCTTCAATATAAATTTATAGCATCTTATAAAAAATATTCCTCAAGTCTGCACTGAGCTTTTTTAAATAAGAAATGCTTGTCGAATTATAGCAAATATCTTTTGATATATATATATATATCAAGATAACCATTTCCTTCCTAAAACAATTATGCTAATAACATTAATATCAAGCATGTTGCTCTATCCTTCAACACACTTTATTTTTTTAGAATAATCTAAAGAACTATTTTCCTCTTGAATACTTAAATTTGGTTTCTTAAAATAATCTACCTTTGTAAGGTTTTCATTCTAATGATGTTATATTTATAAAAACAATCTGCTAGTGTATTACTTACATTTTGCTGCATAACAAATTACCATAAAAGTTCACATCTTAAATTAATAAAAATATCTTTTTTCCCACAACTTCTGAGGATTGGGAATTTAGGAGTGCCTTAGCTGACTGGATCTCTCAGGAGATTACAGTCAAGTTGTTGCGGCTGCTTTCTTCTGAAGGTTGAACTTTGAAAGAATGGGCTTCAAGCTCAGTCAAATTGTTGTTGTCATTGCATGGACTACTTTAAATAGTTTTTTCCAACATGGCATCTTGTTTCCCCCTGAGCAAAAGATATAAAAAATAGAAGGAGAGAGACTGGGGCAGGGAGACTGAGATAGAGAGACAGAAGGGAGAAACAAAAAGAACCCATGTTGGAAGCTGAAGTCCTTTATCATCTATTCTCAAAGTGCCTGAATAACTTTGTATCATTTACTATTGATACATTTGGTTACACAAACCAGCCTTGACAAAATGTGTAAGAGCCCTACAAAAGAGTGTGAGTACTTGCAGGTGGGAGTTTTGGGGGTTTATACTGGAGACTGGCTATTGTAGGAAGCAGTGATTCTGTAACTATGCTCTGGAATTTTTTTTTAAATTTTTTTATTAATCAAAAAAAGAAAAGAAATTAACACAACATTTAGAAATCATTCCATTCTACAAATGCACTCAGTAATTCTTAGTATCATCACATAGATGTATGATCATCATTTCTTAGTACATTTGCATCTGGAATTTTAAAAGGCAAGGAAATTTATTTAGCCTTATTCCCTCCTTCCTGACCTCCCTCACTCCCTTACTTCTTTCCTTCCCTCCTTCCATCCATCCTTCCTAGTGCTTTGTTAAATTTAAATTGCACACTTTTGCTTGATCTAATTAAAAATACAGACTTTTATCATTTTTCCAAGCTTATTATTTTGAAACCTAGTAAGCCATTTGAATTAATATACCTGATAGAAGATTTTTTTTAATTGGTAGTACTGTTAAAATTATTCTTGCCATTCATCAAGGCTGTTAAGTGCATAAATCTTTCTTTAATATCTTATTATCTTCCATCTTAGAATTTATATCACTTTTTTCCTCTAAAGGACGTCTTCCAATATGTACTCCACATCAAATATTTAAAGTCTATTCTACTATTTATTACATCCAATGTGAATTTAGTTCTTTTATTGTTGTTTTCTAATTTAGTTTTATTTCATTTTTATTGTATCCATTTCACTTTTTACCTGAGCATTTTTATGGATTCAGTTCAATCTATTTAATTCTTGTAATATCCTGCTTTTGTTCTAGAGAAGGGCCATGTCTTTATTGACATCACTAGTTTCTTTGAAAAAAATCAAAGCTTTCTTGGATCTTACTTTACTCTATTCCAAGTGTTTGGTATGAAATCTTTTTGTTATTCTGGAGATAACCCCATTGCTTGCCTCATTTCAGCTCCATGCTCAAATTTCTTTCTGCTCCATTAAATGGCATTGTTCCTAATAAAAAATGTTTAGCATTGGTGATGTGTAGATTTCTTCTTGTCCAATTCATTGTTCACTGTGTCAATAAATAAATCACTGTGGTGAATGTGTTTAGCTACATGTAGTGTCTAACAGTCATTCACCTAGGGGAAAACTGTTGTAAAATCACAAAAGTCTCCTCCTCCTACTCCAAAAGGAAACACCAATTGGATCCAAGATAAGCTATTATTCAATTGGCACATTGAGAGTATGGTTCTCTTCTGTTTGTTCCTGACATTTTGTTTCTTTTGTGTGCCACTGTCAACTTTCCCCATTCAACACACATGCACATACCCATAAACACAGAGCCTCAAATGCTTATTTTTGTCAGTTATTGCCTATGAAGTCACTCATTGCACCAAGGCAACATATGAATAGATAATGAATGGATCTGAAAATTAGAAGGATAGATAAATGCTGATTGAAAAAAACTTTGAGTCAATTAGGCATGGGCATTTATTTATAGAAATATATTAAATATGTGTATTCTTCTTATAGAATAATTTATATTAAATACATTTACATATTTCTTTTTCCATCAATTCAGCTTTGTTTACTCATTATCATGAGGATATTTCATCCAGATGATCATAATACACATTCTTCTAGTTTGCTAGCTGCCATCATGCAATATACCAGAAATGGAATGGCTTTTAGAAGAGGAATTTAGTAGTTTGCTAGTTTACATTTCTAAGGCCATGAAAATGTCTCAATTAAAGGGAATGTACAAAAATGTCCAATCTGAGGCATCCTGGGAAAGATGCCTGGGTTCACGAAGGCTGATAAAGTTCAGGGTTTCTCTCTCAAGTGAGATGGCACATGGAAAACATGATCAGGGATTCTCGCTCATCTGGAAAGGCAGGTGGGGAACATGACATCATCTACTAGCTTTCTCTCCAAGCTTCCTGTTCCATGAAGCTCCCCGGGCGGCATTTTCCTTCTTCATCTCCAAAGGTCACTGCTGGTGGACTCTGATTCTTGTGGCTGCATTGTTCTGCTCTCTCAGGATCTCCATCTTTCTCCAAAATGTTTCCTCTTTTATAGGACTCCAGTAAACTATTCAAGATCCACCCAAATGGGTGCAGACATGCCTCCACCTAATCCAGTTTAACAACCACACTTGATCACATCTCCAAGGAGATGCTCTAATTATAGTTTCAAATATACAATACTGAATATGGATTAGAAGAAATGGCTACCTTTACAAGATGGTATTAGGATCAAAACATGACTCTTCTGGGTACAAACTACCTTTCAAATCAGCACACACATTAATACTTAGCAATAGCTTTGATTGTGTCATAAGATTTCTTGATTTTCCATGTCAAACTGGTTTAAAGTGTTGGAAAAACAATTGCATTATGTGGTTTGCTAGAATCCATTGTTAAATACCTAATATTATTCTTCCTCACAGTTTTTATATCTTTCTCATCATCTTTACTCTCACAGATTATTGATATCTATTTTAGATTTCAATGCACTATGTATCTAATAATTCCTTCTCATTAGTTAGTTCATCAATAACTATTATTGCCTCTCTGTTTTACAATGTTTCTAAAATCATTCTGATCACAACATTAAAATTCATGGTCTTAGTTTTAATTACAGCATAATTGTTATTTTTCTCTGGAATATGATGATTGCATTCTAATTTGAAAGTCACTTACTGTCCTGAGAAATGACCTCTTCAAATAAATTTTTGTTACATTACACAGGTTATTTTTAACAAGTGCTAAAAATATACCAGAGCATCATCTTTAATTATTTGTTTACTTTTGAGTTAATTATATATTCCAATGCAGTTATAAGAAATAATAGAGATCTCATGTATGTTTAACCCAATTTTCCTCAATTGTAATATTTTAGAATACTATACTATAATATCTAAGCCAGAAAATTGACAATCAAAATGGAAAATTTGTGTCACCTCAGGTATTCTCCATGCTGCTCTTTTATAGCCACATCCATTTCCCTCCATCTCCACCTTCTCCTTAAACCCTGGCAACTACTAAATGGTTTTCCATTTCTATAATTTTTTCATTTGAAGAATATTACATAAATGGTCTTAACAGTATAAAACTTTTCAGGAGTAGCATTTAACAATCAATGTAATTATATGGAGACTCATTCTGTGGCATGTGTCAATATTTCATTCCTTTTTCCATGGGTAACATTCCATGATATGGTTGCACCACCTGCTGAAAGGCATCTATGTCATTTCTAGCTTTTAACCACTGCAAACAGAACTGCTGTAAATATTAGTGTATTGTTTTGTGTTTGAGTGGGTCTTATTTTTTCTGGGATAAATGTCCAAGAGTGCAGTTGGTTGACTTTAGTGTAGCTACATGATTAGGTTTTCAACAATTGCATGTTTAGTTTACCAGATGACCATACCATTTTATAGTCCCACTACAATGAATGCATTTTCTACTTATGCATCTTAACCAGCTTTCGGTGTTGTCATCTGTTTTCTTTTAATTTTAACCCTTCTGACAGGTGTGTAGTAATATCATATTGAGATATTAAATATGGCTATTTCCCCAATGGCAAAGGATGATGTACATATGTGCCATCTGTATGACTTATTTAGTGAAATAGCCATATTCTAATTAGTTTATTTGTGCTATTAGCTTTTTATACTGTTGAGTTTTGACTGCTTTTTAAAAATACATTCTAGACTCTAGTCCTTTGTTGATTTGCAAAGATTATCTCTCATTTTGTAGCTTACCTTTTCATATTTTAACATACTCTTTCATAGAGCAAATGTCTTTGACTTTGAAGTCTAAGAACACTTTGCCTAGCCAAAGAACCCAAAGATTTCTTCATTTTTGTTGTTTTTAACCTTATTGTATTGTATTGTATAACATATACACAAAACAAAGAATAAAAAGCAATAGTTTTCAAAGTACTCTTCAATGAGCGGTTACAAGACAGATCCCAGAGCTTGTCAAGGGTTACCATATGAATCTCTCACATTTTTCCATCTATCTGCTCCAGAATATAGGAGGGTAGAGAGCTTAAATGCTTTCTTTATCATCACAATCAACTTTTATTTTCCTCTTTTGTGAAAAATAACATATATATATAAAAAAGCAATAAATTTCAAAACACAACACCTCAATTAGTTGTAGAACATATTTGAGACTTTGTCATGGGTTACAAGTTCAAAATTTGAAGTTTTCCCTTCTACCTACACTAAAATACTGGAGACTGAAAGAAATATCAATTCAGTGATTCAGTATTCACATTTATTTGCTAAGTTCTATCTCCTATATATAATTCCATCATCACCTTTGATCTTTCCATATCTCTCTTTAGTGTTGTTTGGGCTATGGCAATTCTCAATTTTTGATATTGGAAGCCACTGTCACTAATATGGGAACAGGAGACAGAACTACCTGATGTTCTGGAGAGTCTATGCTAGGTTTCAGGACTTATCTGGAGCAGGAACCCATCTGGAAGTTGTAGGTTTCTAGAAAGTTATTCAAGTGTATGGAACCCTTGTGGAATGTTATATATTGCCCTAGGTGTTCTTCATGATTGGCTGGAAAGGTCTTGTTTGGGGGTTGGCAGGTTATGTAAGGTAGAAAGTTCTCCCTGAAGCTTGCATAAGAACAACCTCCAGAGTAGCCTTTTGACTCTATTTGAACTCTCTGCCACTGATATTTTATTAATTGCACTTCTTTTCCCCTTTTTGGTCAGGATGTAATTGTTGATCCCACAGTGCCAGGTCTGGATTCAACCCCGGCAGTCAAGTCCCATGGTACCAGGGAGACTCTCACTTGTGGCTTTCATGTCCCATGTAGGGGGGAAGGCACTGATTTTACCTTCAGAGTTGGGCTTAAAGAGACTGAGGCCACATCTGAGCAATAACATAGGTCCTCCATTAGTAACTCTTAGGCAAGCCCATAGGTAGTCTAAGCTTCTCCACTACCTACAAGCTTCACAAGAGTAAGTCTCATGATTAAGGGTATGACCTATTGATTTGGGTATCCCTAAAGTTTGACACAGTATCAGGGGATTCCCTGATGGCAAGGCTTAATAGATCCATAGTCTTTCTCCACTCCCTCAGGGGACTTTGCCAATACTTTTTGATTATCTGGTTAATATACTCTAGGATGTTTTTAGGCATTACAATAATATATACAGGATTAAAGGACTTCTTCCTTGTTCTGTGCTTCCTGTTTCAATTGCTCAAATGAGCTATTAGATTATGCACTATAGAAAATTTCACTTCCAGATCAAATAAACCTTTCTTCCATTGGTCTCAAAGAGTATGTGTAGTTCTAAAATATAGACACAGTCTTCCTTATGCCTATGTTCTGAATTATTTTAACCCAAACCTGTTTGGCTTCATTGTTGTCTCTAAATATCAGGTTATATATATATATATATAATATTATAATATATATATATATATATATAATATTATATATATATATATATATATATAAATATAATATATATATATATATATATATACACACACACACACATATATATGATGTGTCTGCTGAATATGTCTGCTCTAAAAGCTTAAAATCTAGGCCCCTGTTTTCTTATAAGCATATTCTAAAGGTGATCATACTCTTGTTTTTTTGTTTCTGGCTTATTTTGTCTCACCAAATGTCCTACATGTTCATGCACATCATTGCACGACCCACATTTTCCCTTTATGTGGCACACAACCTTTGGTCATAAGTATACACCACTTCTCCCCAATCCACTTCTCTGTCAATGCATCCTTCAGCCACCTGCATTCATTGGGCATCATGTGGAAGGCCCATAGTCCCTCAACATTCTCATTTTTTGGTAATTTCATTGTTCCCAACAGACAGAAAATCAATAAACACACCCTTGCCAAATAGCAAATCTAAAACTCTTCTTAACTCTTGTCCCACCCCCCATTATTTATCCCTTCTGCTACTGTGGTAGTGCTGATGGTTTCCTTCTGAATATAGCTCATAGCATGCAATAGCAGTTTTCCCCCTGTACACCTGGTTTAAACCCTCTTTTACAACAATCATGTCTTTGACGTAATTCTTATGTGAATACATTCATATTTCTAATGTGAATCAATGGGACATATAAGTCTGTACAGCCCCTTTCAATCTTGTTCATCTTCAATATAGTAATATTAGTTCTAGACCCACTATAGAATCACCTTAGCTCCTATCTATTCCCTTACATTGGAGTTCAACCTCATTAGTGAATGGTTCACCCATCTCTAGCTTCTATGTACCTCTAAGTCCCCTATATTATTATAGGCCACTGATTATACATTTCTGCTGGTCATAAAAGCGGAATCATACAGTATTTATCCTGATGTGTCTGGGTAATTTTCTCAGTACTATGTCATCAAGGCTCATCAATCTTGTCATATGCTCAGGATGTCATTTTGTCTTACTGATTCATAATATTCCATCGTATGTATATACCACATTTTGTTGATCCACTCATCTGTTGATGGGCATTTGGTTTCTTTCCATTTTTGGCGATTGTGAATAATGCTGCTATGAACATCAGTGTGAAAATGTCTGTTGTGTCATTGCTTTCAGCTCTTTTGGGCATATACCAAGTAGTGTTATTGCTGGGCCATAGGGCAACTTGACATTTAGTTTCCTAAGGAACCACCAACAGTCATCCATAGTGGCTACAACATTATACACTCCTACCAGCAGTGCATAAGTGTCCCAGTTTCTCCACATCCTCTCCAACATTTATAGTTTCCTTTTTGTGTAACTGTAGACATTCTTATAGGTGTGAGTTGGTATCTCATTGCAGCCTTGATCTGCATCTTCCTTATAGACAGTGAAAATGAGGATCTCTTCATGTGATTTTGAGCCATCTGTATTTGCTCTTCAGAAAAATGCCTATTCATATCTTTAGTCCATTTTACAATTGAGATGTTTGTTCTTTTGTTGTTGAGTTGTATGCTTTCTTTGTATATACAGGAAATCAAACCTTTGGTAAGTGGGATTTCCATATATTTTCTCCCATTGAGTTGGCTCCCTCTTCACTTTTTGATGAAGTCTTGTGAGGTGCAGAAGTATATGATTTTGAGGAGTTTCCATTTAGGTATATTTTCTTTTGCTGCAGTTGTCTTTCTTGGGGCTTACCCTCAGATCCTATATTTGAATATATGCCCCCTTCATGGCCAGTTTGCAGCCTGTGAATGGATGATGCAAGGATATAAATACCAGCCAGTTTGGCTTGATATGGGTAAACTCAAAGACTTTCTTAACTCCAGCTCTTTCCTGGAATTTTCAAGGTATCTGGTGCAACGACAATGTGTGAAGCTCTATGTACTAAGATTGATTCCAAATATCCTTCTTTACCTAAACATACATCACAGAAACTATCTTTATGAACAAAAACCAAGATATGATGTCACACTGCATTGCCAACCAGGGTAATGGTGTTGTTGATGCATACACCAATTCAAGTTGGTATGAAGAAGGGAGCAAGGAAGGAAAAAATGTTGAAACACAAAATCTAACACAAGGTGTAAAGTTGTTATTGATAGATAGCACCCACCATACATACAATCATACTCATTTCTAGATCTAGGCTTTTGTTCCTGCTCATGAAACCATCACAATACAGGATTTATTTATATTTATTTATCTTCTAATTTTTGTAACATATTATTAAATAAAAGTGGGCTTTATGTTTAATTTGTTAGAAATTTTCCAAAGCACCTTGAAATTATTAGATGAATATTATTACAACTAAATGATTTTATAAAAGATTAGTCTTCTTATTAGCATGAATATATAAACATAGAGCACTGAGCAAATAGAAAGTCCAGAAATAGGCACATCTAGGTGGTCAGTTAAATTTTGTTAAAGATATCAAAGTAATTCATAAGAGAAAAGAAAACCTTTTCAACAAAATATTGTTGTATTCAATATCCATATATAAAAATGAATTTTTAAACTTTGCTCACACCTTTTATATAATTAAAAGAACAAGTCATAGGCTGATATTTATACTTTAAAGACTAAAAAAGAGAAAAAAGTCTATTGGACATCTTTGAAGAAAATATTTGAGAACCTGGGTTAGGCAATGACTCATGAAACATGAGTAGAAAAGAAAGATGTATAAGCTGAGTTTATCTAAAATTAAAATTTCTGCTGTGCCATCCTTTAAAGCAGTATTGGAGCTTCCTAAGAGAAGTTCTACCTGAGTGATTGGCTCTATGAAGAAAATTAAAAGAAAAATCAGACACTGGGAGAAAATATTTTATTAAAAGTATGGCTAGAATATACAAAGAATGCTGACAAGTAATAACTTAAATAATATTCAATAAATTTAAAATTTCTCAAATATTTGAGCAATTTATTTAAGAAGAACTGAAAATTAAAAATTTTATATTCATGAATAATATTCAACCTCATTCTTCATTGGGTAAATGCAATTTTAAAACATGAGGAGATGTCACACCATGCCTAATACAGCGTTAAAATAGAAAATTTTAACCTGATACTGTATCAAATATTAGGGACTCTCAAGTCAATTGGCCAAGCCCTTGATCTTGAGAATTGCTCTTGATAAGCTTATAAATCAGAAAAGTTAAGCCTACTTATAGTTATGCCTAAGTGTTAAAAGAGGATTTCTTTTATTGTTCATATGTGTTCCCTCTTTCTCTCTAAGGCCAACTTAGAGAAAAATCATTAACTTTCCTCCTACTTGGACATGGCATCCAGGGGAAAATGTCTCTCTGGAAATGTGGGATAGGATTCCCAGGGATGAGCCTAGCCTTAGCAACATGTAATTGATAATGCCTTCCTAAACAAAAGGGGAAAAAGTGCTGTAGCAAATCAGTCATTAGATGCTAAAATAATTCAAATAGATTTAAGATATTTCTCCAGAAGCTATCCTTATACAACTTCAGCTAAATATTGCTATTTATCATGGTGTGTCAGACCTCATTCAAAACCATTCATGCCATCCTTAAAAAATACCTAGGGCTCCATCTGAGATTCTACAAAGGTTCCATACACTATGATTACTTTCCAGAAACCTACAACCTCCAGATAGGTTCCTACACCAGATAATTAATGAGACATTGACGAACCAGAATCTCAAGAACATTAGATAGATACATCCTCCTATCCCACATTATTGACAGCCCTTTACAACACACAAAGCTTAGAATTGGCATGACCTAAGTACCCCTAAAATTTGGAAAAAAGATCAAAAGAGATGGTGGAGTTATAACAGAGAAGATAATAATTAACTATTGAGTATGACTGCTGAATCATTGTATTGATATATCTTTTAGTCTCCAGTGCTTTGGAACAGCTAGAAGGAAAACCTAATTTGTGGATCTTTAACAAATAAAACTATGAAATCTAGTTTGTATTGATTGTGGCAGTGTGATTTGAAATTTCTTGCTTTTTTGTATATATGTCATTTTTCACAAAAAAATATAACACTTTTGCACATCAAAGAACATTGTCATGAAAATAAAAATGACAACTCAAACTATGGGAGAAAATATTTGAAAAGCACATATTGAATGATATTTTTATATCCAGGAAATGAAAAGAAATATTACAACTAAACAACAGAAATAAAAACAAATCAAATAAATATGGGTAAAAGACTTGAATAGATATTTCTCCAAAGAATTACATATTGTCAAAAACTACAAGAGAAGATAATCAACATCTCTAGTGACTTAGACCTAAGTACCCAAGGAAAACACGTTTTTGAAATTACAGTCTGGAGCTAATATATCTTGAGTTAGGAGAGCTGACCAACCCATATATGTGGAGAGGGTGAATTTGCCCCAGAAGCAGGAAGTGGACCTTCTACTCTAATGCTCAGGAAGAGGTGTGCCACAAAAGGTATTGGAGAGTATGGAGCACATAAACTAAGGAATAGAGGGAGCCTGGTTGATGCCCCATTGTTTTAAAGGTGTTCAGAGTGTGCCCTGGAGATGGCAGAGATCCCAGGTGCTGCCCAAAGCTTGGAGAGGTTGAAGCCAAAAAATGTTGGTGTCCCCTATATCTCATGAGATTACAACCCTCTCAGTCTTTGGAGAACAAAGCCACTGTGTAGGTCTATGGAAAGTGTTTGACTGCAGAAACTTAGAAATTTAATCTTGCAATTTATTAAATTCCCATTTTAAAAGCAATTCCAGTTCAGGTTTATCACATTCAGGCAGCTTACAATCTAACTCAGGATAGACTTTCAGTATCTATTTATGTCACCATGTTGATGACAGCACATCTAATTAGTTTAATTTTAGCCACCTAGGCAAAGCCAAATTTTTCTAAGCCCTTCTTCTCAATGGAGGATAATGTTTTTTAGAATACAGCATCTTTTTAAATACATGTGGACCAGTCTCAAGTTCATCTCTTCCAATTTGGTTGAAATATTATTTCCCAGTGGGGATGTTACATACTCAACTAATAGGATTATGGATCAGCCACAGTTCTAGGGCTACCTGATTTCAGGGTGACCTTTATGTTCTACATTTAGTCATAAGTGTACTACTGTTTGGATTTTTTTTTGTGGTGGTGGGTGCTGTCCATTGAGGGCTTGCTATAATTTCTTGAGAGCTCAAAACTAGTTGTCAGAGTGTTCTCACTCTAAATAACCCAGTGTTGTGCTGTTTTTTCAGTAGAAAGGCATTTTTAAATATTCTGCTTTTTAAAATTCCATTCAAATAATAAGGAAGTCTTATGATATTTTATTGTGCTGACTTACAAATTTAAAAATAAAATCCACACCAAACAGTTATGGGAGTCACTTGTTATTTTCAATTTAATTATAATGTTGTAAGTTACTTAGATATCAAGTACTTCTATAAAACTGATAAAAATAAAACAATGAAACCCACAGTCTTTTGTCAATAATTACTTTTTAAGTCTACCTTCACAAAGACAAACACTTTAAACTTTAAGCTCTTTCATTTATTATGGACCTCTATCATTAACAACATACTTTGCATCATAATTCCATGATTTTTAAATTTTAGACATTTCATTTTATCCTTTGCTGTGGTCAATAAGCACTTGGTTATCACAAACAAAACCTTTATAATTCAATAAACATTTCAAATAATTAGATCACAATTTTAGTTAAATCTATGTACTATACTTATACTGTTATGTTTATAATTATTGTTCTGATACCCCACATTTGCATAAGTGTATTTATTGCTCTGATACTTTAAATATTTCCTTTTAATTTCACTGAATTTTGAAATATGTTAAAGCACGTGAATTAAATTCATTAAACATATCTGATAAGGGTTTGATATCTAGTATATATATCACAAAATCTTACACTCAGCAATAAAAGAACAAACAACTGAATGATAAAGTGGGCAAAAGATCTAACTGGACATTTCACTAAATGGGAAATACAAACAACTAAAAAGCACATGAAAAGATGTTCATCTTCATTAGCTTTCAGGGAAATTCCAATCAAAAGCACAATGAAATATCATCTCACAAATATAAGAATGTCCAAAATTAATCAAATGGGCAACCTCATGTTCTGGAGGGGATGTGGGAAAATAGGAACACTTATTCACTACTGGTGGGAGGATAAAATGGTACAGCTGCTGTGGAAGAGAGTGTTGTGGGTCCTTAAAAAACTAAATATTGAGTTGCCCTAAGATCCAGCAATTCTGCTACTCAGCATACACCCAGAAGATCTGAAAGCAGTGACACCAACAGACCCTGGCAGACTGATATTCATAGTGGCATTGTTCAGAACTGCCAAAAGAGCAATCAGTTCACATTCTCACACATAGATGAATGCGTTAACAAACTATGGTGCATATATACATATATGATGGAATATTATTCAGTAGTAAGAAGAAATGAATTCCTGAAGCATATGACAACACAGATGAATCTTGAGAAAATAATGTTGAGTGAAAAAAGTCAGACACAAAAGGATAGATATTGTTTGATTCCACTAATGTGAACTAACCAGAATATGTAAACTCAAAGTACTAAAATACAGAATATAGGGTGGGCCATGGTGGCTCAGCTGGCAGAATTCTCACATTCCATGCCAGAGACCTGGGTTCAATTCCTAATGCTTGTCCATGTAATAAAAATATATAGAATATAAGATATTTAGGAATAGATAGAAGCTAGAGAAGAAGTGGAAATCTAGCATGTTCAGAAAGTATAATGAGGTTGAACTTGAAATGATTTGAAATAGATATGGGTGAGGGTAGCTAGGAATGGTGCTACACTGAAACTGAATTTGGTTAAAAGGATTTGTTTAAAATCATGCATGCCACTGATTAACACTATAAAATTAAATAATCTCTTGCAGGAACTAGTACATAGGTACCACACTGGTACGTAAAGGTAATAACAGCGTGGTATGTGGGGAAAAACACCTATTGCAAGCTCCAAAAAAACAGTTCATATTAATACCTTAAAATTTTTCATCAACAGTAACTGCTGTACCACACCAATACCAGTGGTCATTATTGAGGAGAGATAAAGGATAGGAGATGTATTCTTTTTTAGGGGCCCATCTGGCAATTTCCTTGCAGAGAAATGAAAATTCTGTAAAACAGAGTGTGATGATGATTGCCAAAAGTCAAGATGCTATGAAATATTGGCTGCATACTTTGGATAGGATATATGATAAGTGAAAATATCTCAAGAAAAACATTAAAAAATCAATTGGTAAAAAACACCACAAGATTTCTGAAGAGACTTTTTAAAACATTGAGAACGCTCCAGATAGTAAGAGGAATACAAAGAAGGATATAGCTTGAAGTTTAAGCTTCCTGCATAAAAAAGAGGATGGTGAAGGGATTGACACAGGAGAAAGCAGACAGAGTAAAGGTCTATCTGTTCTGGCAAATTCTCACCCTAAAATATCTGACCAAGAAATGTCACCAAAAAATAATACCAAGTATAAACTTTTAATAGCGACCTACAGAGAACCACTGATATAAACTTAGATATTTCAAATAAAAAATGATATGAAGACACTGGAGTTGGGAGAAGAGGAGTTTCCAGGTATAAGTAAAAAGGTTTTCCTGAAATTTTTGGGAAAAGTTCACTCACTTGAGGACAGTGGAATTGGTGAAAGAGTAAAGAGGCTACCAGATATTTCTGTACTAAGTGAAATGAAAAATTACGCTAAAATTATACCTATGAAGAAAATAAAGAATTGATGTGGGAAGTAGGAAGTCAAAGACAAATATGGAGACACTTAGAGCCTGGGAAGAAGGGTGCCTTTGGGGGCAAAGGAGAAGCAAGATGGGTAGGATGGGCAGTGGGTGCCCCTTCCTCTGGGCTTCCCCTCCCCCACCCAAGGAAATTTTGTGATTATTCTAAGCCCTGTGATGTCAGGCTGGTCCCTAGACTGCAGTGTGCTTTCTGTGTCCTAGCTGCCAGAGGCAGCACTTCGTTGTGGTTGGTGAAAAATTTTCTCTGTGCTTGGAGCAGCCCGAGTGACCCGTGGTTGAGCTCCTGCTCAGCCATGTGGGAACTGGGTCCCCTTATCCTCCTCTGGTCTGTAGTGGGGCTTTTTATCCTGTGGCTCCACTGCAGGCAGAGGCAGGAGAAGTTCCAGGGAGTCGAACAACATCCAGACTCCAGTGAGGTAAGGAGCCCTGGGACCAGTCCACAGCAGAGATTCACTGTTTCCCCCTATCCCATGTCCATTTTCCTAAACCCATGGTGTTGGCCCAGAGGGACAGCTTAATATAAATCTCTCAGAATGAACATGCTATCATCTTGGGAACAGGTAGGGTGCAGAGATATCAGAGTGGGGCTATTGATTCTATCCAAACTTCAAGGACTTCCAGGTGGATGGGGTAGGTTAGAGAATAAATTCCTAAGTGCACTTCTTTGTGGGTATGGACTGTGATATCAAGAAATTTGGGCTATCCAGAGAGAGACACTCAACACTTGTTCACTCTCCAGATACCACCTTAGGTATCTCTGGGCCAAGCCTGTTCCATGGGTTCAGTGCAGATGGAGAGCAATGCCAGGCCTCTGGAAGGCTCTGAGAATAGGCTCTTGTACAAACTCTGAGGTTGGGAGTAGCGCATTGTACACAACTTACATGCTCCTGGAGAATTGAGATTCTGTGGCTGTTCAAAAGAGGATTCCAGAACCCCCCCAAAAGGGATCCTGACAAAATTAATGATCTCCTTCAGAAAACAATTCTTTGTGTAATTTAAAGATGGAATAATAATAGAAAGGAATTAATTTACTTAAAAATGAATAACAGGCAATATACAAAGGATACATTTCTCAGAGATGGAGATCTGAAGATTTCCTTGAGAGATTGTGATTATATCCCTTTTTTCTTGGTTTTTCAGTGTCAGTGCAGAGACCAGAAGATGGAGAGAGAAGGTGGATTGAGAGGTAAGGCCCTGCTTTCCCAGAATACCTGTTTTAAGGGTGCATCATGTTTCACAATCCCTGACAGTCCACCCCAACTGCACAGTGTGAGGATGTCCGGTGTTGGGGTGAGTCCCTCTCAGGGAGGAAACGCCCCAGGGGACAGGGAAACAGTAAAGACACCCAAACCTTGGGACATGCTCACATCCTTCTCCACCCTTGCTTGGAAGGAAAGAGGGAAGGTGAGACAGAGTGAAGCAAATCAGGTTGGCTTAGGAGGCGGGAATTGTAGTGCCTGCCATTGACAAAGACTTAGCTGCACTAAAACTGAGGTTTCTACTGTCAAATAACTTTTTTTCAGTTTAATTCAAATATTTGTGGGAATCTCATAATTAATATGAAAGCACTTGATATGTGATAAAACATTAAACATGTGGGACCCTCCATGGTTTCCATTCACCAATTATCATTGTGACCTCAAGCTCGGAGCATTTAGAATCTCTTCCTCCAAGTCTCCCCTGAAGGGCTGTGACATGCAGATCCATGGAAGGTGCCTGGACTCCTGCTTCACCACATGTAACCCAATCTCCTGATTTCCCGGCTTGGAGAGCTTGCAAGGGAGGATCCATGAGGACATGGAACTGGAGTCCTCCTCAGAAAAGGTGATTTATCTCTTCATTTTTCCTACTCAGCCTTCTAACTTGTGCTACCCAAGGGTCCCAGAGCTGTCTAGGGTGGATCAGAGGGGGTTTGCTACAGGGAAACAATGTCAGAGAAAGCCATGCATGCAGGCTCAATGTCTGCTAGAAATTCAGGGATGCAAGAGGTGTGTCGGCCAGAAGGTCCGACCCTGGCAAGGCTTGCCTGGGTGTACAGTCCCCCTTCTTCCTTTTCTGAAGCTTCCACTTTCTGTCTTCCGCAGCCCCTGTGCAAGCGCCCTGGACCGGCCAGAGACCACGGAAACCCCTGTCATCCCTGGGTATTTCCATCAACTCGGGATGACCATCTGCCAAAGGGGTGCCTCACGGAGGTCTCTATTCATAGGGTGACTCCTTCAGAAGTTTGGTTTCTGGCCTCCAGGTCATCTCCACACCCACAGCTGTTAACATCAAAAGCTGCGATCTCACTTTTGGTCTCAACTGGCTCACTGTCTCCTCCAGGGGCTGAGCCACCTGCCCCTCTGGGGGATACCCCTGGAACATGGCTGCATGCAATGATCTGTTTCCAGGTGGTGCCTGGGGAAGCCCATCATCCCCTACTTAGCACCACCTGGATGGTCTCCTGTCCTCCCACATTCCCTCCCTTTCTCTCCTTCCCTCCTTACCCCTCCCTACCATGCCTCTCACCTTCACCCCTGACCTTACTCCTGTCTCCATGGTCCCTTCCCACATTGGCTCCCACATACCCATCCCCAATTTCCCTACAAACCCTGGGCTCCTCCTCACCTCTGCCTCCTTGCTTCTCCTTCACCCACACCTCTTTTCCCATTTCCCTGTCATTCCAATTGCCCTTGCCACTTTATTTGCCCTGTCCCTGCCTGGCCTCTCCATTTCCCTACCTTTGCCCTCCCCTCTGCCCACATCTATGCCCTCAGAATATTCAAGAGGGATTCCTCCACCCCAACCACTCACCCTTTCCTCCCTTCCCACAGAGTTCCCTCCTGTCCCAGTACCTCTCACCCTGTCTGACCTTCCACAAACCACCTAAAGACCTGACCACACTATCGGCCCAACCAAAACCACCCTGCCCTGCAGGGATGAAAAGAATAACTCAGGAGTGTGCAGGCCCATTGTTGTTCACCTCCAGCCCCTCATTCATAGCCAGTGGTATTTCACCCCACCAGGAGGGAGACTGCCATCCGCCCCTCCAGGCTGGCAGTGACCCACATTACCGTGGGACATCTGAGGGTCCACAAGGACGTAGAATCCAGACTCCAGGCTTGCCCAGGTAGAGTATGCCTGAAGTCAGGTAGATGGCTCCTGGGGTCTCTCATTCGCATGTTCAGAGGGTGGGGTCTGAGCAGACCTGGCAGCTACTAACTAGGTGGAAGACTCAGGAGGCCTGAAAAAACAACCTCTGGCAGCAGTAACTCCCTATGATCCTCCTTGTAATGAAGCACCACAATAAGATCACACTGCATACACTTCTGAAAGAGGAGGGCACCCCTAATTCCACTTTAGAACATGTCCACAAGAGAAGGGCTGAGGGACTCTCCAGACCTAGGAAAGAGGACTCCTGCCCTGGCTAGAGATTTTCCTGGCACCCTTTCTTCCACCCCCTTCAGGAAATGAACAAAGTAGAGCATCAGAGAAGAGGATCCCCTGTGGATACAGTAATGCCATTAAGGGCTGTAAAGGCCCCCTCATAACAGCGCAAAGGGGTCAACCCCCAAGAGGTGCACACAGGCTGAGAATAATGCCATGGGCTCCATTGCCCATGCAAGAACACTATGGGACCTCAGTTCTGCAACCCAGGGTGGGCCCAGTGGAGACCTGGGCTTTAGGAAGCCTGAAAGAACTAGGCAGAGAAAGGTCCACTTCTGTGGAAACATCCAAACCATGTATTATTTTCCATCAGCACCCCCAAATAAGCTGCACTGCACACCCTCACCAGCACACCACAGAGGTTTCCACTCATCAAGTCTCTACTGCTGGGCTGCCATTGATTGAAAGCTCTTTCTCCCTAATGGGGTCAAATAAAATATTTTATCTGAAGCGACTGCCTTTTATGATAATTTGTTATTTATCAAGCCAATACACCAAACACCAAAAAATAAAAGAAAAACCAAGAAGCCAAAGCCCATTCTTCACATTTTTTTATGTTCCCCAAGAATGACCCCCAGTTTATAATTCTTAAGCGTTACTTTGTGAGTGATATCAAGTCAAGCCTCAGGCATTCCCTGAAATCTGTGCAGTGTGCTCCATACTTAACAGCAACTTCTCAAAATATTAACAGGTTACTATTATTTTTAAATCTTGTCTATAAAACCCTTGTCTTTGTGTTCCTTTTTGCTTTCAAGTATATTCTTCCAGTGTTCTGACACTGGTTTGCTTTGTTTAAGAATGTGAAGCCTGGTGGACATTTTTCCTGAATTGTTACCAGAGAGTCATTCTTCTTTCACTCTGATGTTACTAGGCTTTCCTAGAACAATATTATCCTAACTGCAGCAAATGCATATTAGTGGAAAAATCAAACATTAATAACAAACAAAACTGTCTCTAAGTTCCTTTATAAACATAGTAGACCCTTCAATTTTATGATCCTCACCACAGCTAGTTGCTTAGCTGATTAGCAAATGCTTTATAAACATGCGCAGTGTCCTGAATTTTCCTGCTATTTGGCACAGTGGTAATGAATTGAGAAATGTCCCTCCATTCAGATCTTTGATTTGGTAAATATCCATGTTTCTTTCTCTCTCTCTCTCTCCCCTGCAGTTTAAGAATTTTGACCTTAGTAAATGAAAAGTAAAGCAGTCCATTATCATAAATATATTTATGGAAATCAAATTCATTGAAGTCTCTTCCTTACTTTAGAGATCCATAGTACATTTACCATTATCTAATTAAGTCTCTGGCTTACTATAGTTGAAACCGATGCTTTATTGTTAAAGCAATGACATTTGTTGCTTTCACTGAATGATAAGGAGAAAACATTAATAGAGCAAATGAATGTGGCACTCTGTGGAAATGTTGATGGGAGAATGTGAAAAGATGTACTGTCATTATTCCCAGGACTGTGAATATTGAGATTTCGCATGCATTATTACAATGTTAACCTCAAAAAGGAAATTTTGCAGATGTAATTAAGGTTATTAACCAATGATCATGTGCCACTTAGAAGGGAGGTTATTGTAGGGGGAATCTAATCAGAGAACCATGAAAGGGCTGATTCTTGGAGAATCAGCTCCAACTGGTGGCAGAAGAGCATGCCATATTGTAAGGGTGAGGATTCCACACGCTATTGCTGATGTGAGGATACAGGAGTCTGGGTGGGTAGGAATGTAGACTAGCTTTGAGAGCTAGGAGATGGGACCACTTGTGGAGCCAAGCTCTGGATTCCACAGTGTAAATGAGCTTGGAGGCAGATGGAAAATCTTGAAAATCTCAAGATGCTCACCATACACTTACATATTATATAATAGCCCTAATATTAGAAATTCTGTCAAGATGGTCACTTTCAATCATGAGCAGAGATCTTTACCACTCCCTAATATATTTAGTTATTCAAATAGTCATATGCTGTCTTCTGCCTGTGTCCTGTTTGGAGGTGTATGCGCAGGATATCACAGGACTTGGGGCATAGGGGATTGTAGAGAATGACCTTAGCCCTTCCTGCCTGCCTGCTTTGGCTTCTCAAGGTAACAAGGAGACAGAAGGAGGGTGATGGTGACATGGGTCCCCCAGCTATTTCTGGGTTTCTGCATCACACATGATCAGATCTAGTGAAGTAGTTTTATTCATAGCTTATATTTGAAATAAACATGACCAAAAAAACTTCAAACATTCAGAGGCTTCTCCCAGTAAGAAAGTGTCAGTGTAAAACAGACATTATCTTGCTCCCTCTCATCCATTACCTTTAGATAAGACTGTGTAGGGGGAATGGGAAAGAGTGGGGGTTATTGGAATTACAGAAGAGAAACATCACACACAGATTCCATAATGGGTAAGATTCACGTAGCTTCATATTTCACAAAGATTTGAAGAAGAATTTGGGGGTAACAACATTTACTCAAGGTCATTGATAAAACTGATTTCATTAAGTATGAATAGTTGTTAGCCGTTCCAAGAGCCCTTTCCCATCTTGCAGGAGGCAAGGAGACCTGTACTTCTGCCTACCTCTGAGTGCATCCTCAGCGGAATGCTACAGCCCTGCAACAGCCTCCTTCCTCCAACTCATAGACTTGAGACTCATTGGGAAAAAAAGACTTACATCTATCTCCTTCTCATCAGTCCTCCAAGTGACCAGACAGCTTGGTGCAAATCATACATATATATGATCAGGTATAGTTAACTTGGTTATCTGGCTATTGCACTCTGATAAGGCTGTGTTTGCGATGTGCATGGAGTGGGGGAGTGTTGAGCAAGGCAATATTCTTGAATCCTGCTTTTCCTATCAAGAGCCCATTGAGAAGGAATAGTAGAAAAAAATTATTAGGTAAATGCAAAGGGAAGGCACACGTGATATTTTAGTTTCAAAAAAGGTATCTTGATGTATCCACAAGAATTCAATTTACCTTTCAGATCTACACCAGGAACTTACTTCCAAACTTGTTAGACACTATCAGATGTCTGGATGTGGCCACATCTTCCTGCCTACTCCCATTCAGGTAGGTTGAGGAAGAGAAACAATTCCCATTGCCATAAGGAAACAGTGCCTGGTGAATATTGCACAAATGTGTCCTCAGAGGTTTTGGCTTATTGGATTCCAGTTTGGGTGGTTTGGGTGTAGAAATATGACAGGTGGTGCATATTAGTCTATGATGACTGTACTTTAACTCTGGAACCATCAATGAGGTCTCCCCACTGAGTGGTACCTGAGGAAGGAAGTCACCTCTCCATTGGAGTCTTCAGAGTGGCTGGGATGATGATTTTACTGGTGGCCAGAAAGTTCAGACAGCCATCACTGGGAAAGATAATTCCTGTGGGACCAGAAAGGACACCTTAAGAAAAATGAAGCAGAAAATGAAAAGAAGGTTTAGTGAACACTAAGTGGAAGAAAGAGAATGAGGAAGAGCCTTTAAAGGCTGATTTTTTAAAAAGATGATTTAAATAAAACTCATAAAATTATTTGCTAAACAAAATAATTCTATAAAGTAAAGATGAAATAAAGGCATTTTCAGATAAAGGCAGGAGTTTATACTATTCATAAGCATCCAGCTTGTATTTAAAAACAAAGGTTGTTTTTCAAGACGGAAGGAAATAACAACAGAAACTTGGTTCTTCACAAAGATATGATAATGACAGATATGTGTGAGACAGCAAATGTTTTTTCAAATTTTTTCTCTGAACTCTTTAATGAACACCTGATTGCTTTAAAAACCACAATAAAAATAAGACATTTGTAAAATGGAGTTGTCTCATAGAAAAAAGTTAAGGTGCAATAAAAGAAGTGATAACAACGGGGATACATAGAAGCATGCTATGCTGCTGAAAGTAGTTTACATTCAGGAAGTAGAAAGAAGTGTAAAATGAATTTCTATACAAATTCTAACATAGAATTTGATAAGTTAAAGATACATTTTGTTAACCAAAAGGCAATCACTAACAATTAATTATAATAAAATGTAGATCTATAAAATCAGTAGGGGAACTAAGACAAAAAGAAATTTGTAAAAGCTATTCTATATACAACAACCACAGGCAGGAAATTATTAACAAAGGAATGAACAGAAGAAAAATTGCAAAAGATAAAGCTAAGTATAGATTTAAGCATAACTACACAAATAATAAAATAATGTAGGCATTGATATATGATAAATGTATAAATACAATAAATAAAAATGCACTAGGGTGGTACGAATGTGGCTCAGAGACAAAATTCTCACCTGTCATGCCAAAGACCTGGGTTCAATTCCCAGAACCTGCCCATACCAAAAAAAAGAGAAAGCACTAAAATACTTCTATCAAAAGGTATAGGTGCTTTTGTGATATAAAAGCAAGATGGTCTTAGGATACTGCAAAATAAAATATATAAAGATGTACATGATATGAAAGTAAGGCAATAAAAATGGTTTCATGTAAACCATAAGCATTAGCCAGAATGGACGCATGAAATAGTAAAATAAATTTTAAGTAAAGTAAGGTTTAACCACATATAAAGGGTGAAGCTCACCACAATGAAAATCAAATTCTTCAGGGGACACTGATATAAAAAAGTTGTATGCACTCAATCTCAATCACAGGACATCAGACACATTAAGTTAAAATAGAGCCATCTAGTGGTAGAAATAGACAAATCAACAGTCATACTGAAATATTTTAACACTACTACGCAGGAATTCATACAAATTTTAACAGAAATCAACCAAGATATAGAAGATATTGACATATCCATCAAACAACTTCACCAGAATATTTACAGGAAACAAATACTGATAAATTCAGAATACAGATTCTTTTCAAGTGCCAAGCAACATTTACCAAGATTAATCATATACTGAATCATAGAACAAGTAGTCCTTTATTTATAAGATTTTAACTTATGCAGCTTGTAATCTCTGATTGAAAGGGACTTAACTTAGATATCAATAATATTAAAGTATCTGAAAATTCCCTTACATTTAGGAATTGGACACACACAACACACTCACACCGACATACACAAATGAGGAGGAAGAAATGAAAAGAGAAATTAGAAAATACTTTGAATTACATTATAATGAAAAATCCCTATTTCAAAGTTGGCGGGATATAGTTATTGAAGCACTTTTGGGAAAATGTTAGTTTATGTAGTCTGTATTGCAAAAGAAATAGTTTTGATAGCAATGACTCATGTTCCCACTTTAAGAATCTAGAATAAAATGAACAAATTACATGAAGTAAGTAGAAAGAGGAAAGACAATATATAAGAAAATATGTCAGTGAAAAAGTAAAAGACAACCAAACATTTTAGAAGTCAGGACTGGATATTTTAAAAATATTACTGACTGGATAAGACATCACCAAGACTAATCAAAATAAAGAGAAAATATAAAAATTAGCAATGATGGGAATGAACCAGAAGGTATTGAAACAGATATTCAAATAGCAAGTGTATATATTATGAATAACTTCATGCCAATTTTATACAAATATATTTGAAAACAAAGAAAAGGAACCAATTAGTTATAAAACAATAGATTGAAATTAAGATAAGACAAAACAGAATTTCAGTATGTATGGCCGTCTGTATTAAATTATTTTCATTTTCAAAGATCTTCCCACCAAAAACTAAATGCCCAGAGATTTGCACAGAAAAGTATAAAACACTAAAAAAAAATCCAATTAAAAATGTCCGGGAAATAGAAAAATGATCACAGCACCTAGCTAATTTTACGAGTCCAGCTGATGCCAAAACCTAGAGGGAGAATACAAGGAAAGAGAATTACAAACCAGTGTCATCAAGAACACAGTCATAAAAATACTAAGCAAAATATTAACACAATGCTTCCAACAATATATAGTTATAAAAAGTGTTGTCATGAGGCTTTTATGACAAAAATGAGATGTTAGATTAACATTAAAAATTCAGTAAAACTCATACCCTCTATATCATATCATATTTTCTCCACAGCTGAAGAAAAAAAATTGACAAAATTAAAACACATTCATGATCAAGTTTTACAGTGAGACAGGTATAGGAAGAAACTTCCACAATTTAATAAAAAATATTAATGAAAACTACACGTAATAAATATTCTGAAAAGGAAAATAGTTTGAAGACTTTCCCCTTAACTTAAGCAGCAGGGCAAGAAATTTGCCCTTATTCCATTATTCAAAAAAAATATCAACTATGGTATGGTATCTTACAGATTGCCAAAATTCTCAGAGAACTTCTGGGGAGACTCTGAAGTTAAATTATTTTAAGCAATAAGATTAAGGTGTTATTCATCTTTTCCTCTCTAGTGATATTTAGTAGTGGTGGAAATGCAATTGGAGGTAAATCTGTTTAAATCCTAGGCAAACCATAGCACTGGCACCAAAATGTAGGAGTCTATGCATTCTTCACTGTCAAACACTTGAATGCATTTATCTCTAATTTCTTCTTTTCTGCATGTTTGTTTTGGGGTGCATGGTCTGAATTAAATTCACTTTTAAAGAGGTTAATTCTCTAGAATGGCTTCAATGAAGCAGTAGAAAACTAATTATTTTATTAAGTTTTGTGCTATAAGTAGGCACATTTTTAAATGTCCTGACCAGCAAAATGGAAAGTAAATGAAACATAAACACTTTCTACTGCACATAAAATAATAATGGATATCTAAATGAAAAGCATATATATGGTTGCTTAAATTGAAAGCTGAATTAACCCCTTCTGCTCTGTATGATAAAACATTTCTACTTGAAAGATCTACTTGCACAAAGGCAGAGATATTTAAATGAAGTTAATTGAACTAGTTTAACCTCAGAATCTTCTAGTTCCAGCCATGTCTATGTGAACTACACCTGATGTCAAGTAGGTAGCTTCTGAGGCCTCTCATTGTCATGCCCACTGGGGTGGGCCCATGGGGACCTGTGAGCTGCTCAGCTGGTGGGAGCCCAGGGAGGCCAGAAGAAGTGGTCTCTGGCAGCAGGATCTCCCTAAGCTCCTCCTTGTAAAGAAGAACCACAAGACCACATTGCTTACACTTGCAAAAAAGAAGGGCACTCCTAATTCTGCCTTAGTACATGTCCACAGAAGAAGGGCTGAGGGAATCCCCACACCTAGGTAAGAGGACCTCTGCCTTGGGCAGAGATTTCCTGACACCCTCTGTTCCACCATCCCCCAGGCATTGAAAAAACAGGGACTCTGGTTAAGAGGAACCTCAGCCCTCAATAAAAGAAGAGGGAATCTTGTGATTTTAGACTGTTTGGGGCACAAAAAATCCAGCAGGGAGCAGAAAGGCCACCTCACACCATCACAAGGAGGTCCAGTTCCTGAGATGTGCCCACAGCCAAAGAGAAACAACACTCAGGTCCTGGGCTCCCTCATCTGTCATCTTCATTTTGGGACATTGATTCTACATCACAGGGCAGGCCTAGTGGGGACAGGGGCTTCAGAAAAGAGGAACTGCAGCCCAAAGACATGTGCATGTTGTCAAAGATGCAAAATGTTTATTTTATTTGCCTGAAGCACCCTCAGCAAGCTGTTTCCAAGAGCCTTATGCAAGTCATACAATTTGTCAAGGCTCTTCTGCAGGGGTGCCAATTCTGAGTGAAAGGTCCTTCCCTCATGCAGGGAATTTACTTATGTGGGCACTGAGAGGCTTTTGGAGAAAGAAAAGAATCAAGGTGCAGGAAGAGCTCTTGAAACTAGCAAAAGGAAGCACAGCCACTAGGATTTA
This sequence comes from Tamandua tetradactyla, assembly GCF_023851605.1. Lineage (NCBI taxonomy): Eukaryota > Metazoa > Chordata > Mammalia > Pilosa > Myrmecophagidae > Tamandua > Tamandua tetradactyla. Next base: position 79,341,536 of record NC_135332.1, read on the forward strand.
CCCACACCTGGAGGAAATGAATCCTCATTTCCTGGGCTCCCTGGCTCTTGTCTCCTCAGCATGGAATATCTGGTCACAGGCAAAGGGCAGTTCCAGCTCCAGTGAGTAATGGGGCATCTGCAAACAACAAAGATGTCCCCCAAAACAGGTGCATTCTGAAGAAAACCCAAAATGCTTGTTTTATTCTCTTGCTGCATACCCCAGGAAATTACTTCCAGGAGACCCAGGCAGGTTCTTCAATTTGTAAAGGCTCTGCTGGAGAGGTGACAAAACCTGAATGTGTCCTCATTCCCTTGAAGGAGAATAATCACAATATGTTCCTCTTTTTTTTTTTTTTTTTTTTTTTTTAGAAAGAGGGAGGAAGGGAAGGAAAGACAGAGAGAAGGAAGGAAGGAAGGGAGGAAGAAAGGGAAACATCTTTAAACATTTTCTTGTTTTATTATATTTTTGTTTGTTTGTTTGTTTTTTACATGGGCTGGGGCCGGGAATCGAACCGAGGTCCTCCGGCATAGCAGGCAAGCACTTTGCCCGCTGAGCCACCGCGGCCCGCCACATAAACCTTTTGAAACCAGGAAATTGACTCCACTGTAAGTAGAAGAAATCAGAGAGAGTGGAAGGGTCAGGAGAATTCGACATACTATTAAAAAGATTAAAAGATTGGGAGGCCATAGGTTTAAGAACATGAAAACGATTTGGAGAATTCAGTGATTCCTGTCTGACAGCCAGTGAGGAAAAGGGGACCGCAAACCTACATTGGCAAGTTCAGTAAAGAACAGGATTCTGCAAACATTCTGAATGAAGGAAGTGGAGTCAGATCCCCAAGATAAGAGAACTCAGGCCAAACAACACTTTGATTTTAGGTTTGTCAGAATTGAAACACTGAATGCAACCCAGCCTCTCCAATTTATCACTTACAGAATTCTAAACTAATGTATGGGTTTTGTTTTAAGACTTTAATTTTTCTAAAATTTTGTGGCAGTAATGGAAAAGTAATACAGATATTTCAAATGAGGTGTCTTTCCTGATAGAATCTAAATAACATGTAAGGATTGAGTAAAGGCCCTTACTCAGATGAAATTCAACTTTTACCCTGAGAAACTGAATTGATAGGAAATCACATCATCTGAAAAAATAGCAATATAAGAATTAAATATTAGAAATTAATAAATGTACATTCTAATTGCCTTTGTTTGCATACCAGTTAAAAATTATTAGCAAGTATAATCTTAAAGAAGAATAATCTTCATAGGTTTAGATAATTTATACTGAAAATCAAATATTGATACTACAAAGTTAGTATAAGGCAGAATAAGGAGAAAAAGAGGGTCTAAAGTTCTTAGAATAGTTAGTGGGAGATTGAAGAGACATGTGTAAAAGAGACTCATGTGCTATAGCAAGTTGCATGTAAGGATGATTGCAACATGATCTGAATTCAGGAAAATCACTGGCATTATGCTCCATATTCCACATTCAATTTGGCATAATGACTGGAGTTATAGGATTTAGAAAGAAAAGTCTTTCAAACACCTAGAGACTTATCATTATGCAGCATGGCATGATCCAGAGTTCCAGGGCAGAACTTCCATATTATTCATGAAAAATTGAACACAGGGATGGGTTGACTTTAGGTAAGATTTTGGTTATAGATCATTACAAACAGAAATATAGAATAAAGGCCTAAAGAATAAATAACTAAAGAAACCACATTTTAGAATGATAATCACATGTTGGAGTGTGAATGGAGAATATCCCCTAAGAAACACACCCAAACATGAGCCTGGCCAATGCCAAGTAACAAGAAAAGGAAGTAAACCATTCAGGGATGGTATGAGCATGGAGAGAACTCATCCTACCATGCAGTCTTTCTGAAACAGCTGAAAACTGAAGATATTAATTCAAACACTAAGGAACATCTTCCACTGGTACATTGAAAGAAATGATAGCAACACAAATCCAGGTCAACTGTAGACCAGATTCATTCAATCCTGTACACAAATTGCCTATGAAGAGGCCTGGGCATTTCCAGACATAAACACTACTCACTTCATCATCTACTGTACTGCACAAAAAATTTTTGAGGCTCTCAAAAAACAAAAGCAACAGGAAACAAAATAATCTAGAAAAAACAGACTAAGGGATAAAAAAGCTATCAGATTTAGTATTTACCTTAAATAATTGAATAAAATGTTAAACAATCTGCAGAAAGTGAAGACAATATGCATGAACAGATAAAGATTTCCAGAAAATAAGTGGAGACTGCTAGAAGCAAGAGTCAAAAGGAAATGTTGCCAATAAAAATACAGTAGTAGAGCTGAGGGCTGAAGATAGAACAAGTGAAGTTGAAGAGATGTCAATGCAAATTAATACTCTGAAATATAAAGAGAAAAATCAGTGATAAAATAGAATGGATAATCAAGTGATCAAATGGACACACACACACACATATATATATATACACATTTATATATAATTAGAAATTAAGAGTGAGAAAGAGAAAAGAGAGCAGAAGTTGTGTTTAATTGATAATTGCCAAGAAACTAAAAATATGAGGAAAGAATTCAAGCTACAGATAAAAAATGGAGTTCAAAGCAATATAAACATCAAAAATATACACACACGCACATATTCATACACTCCTTCAGGCAGCTGAAAACAAAGATAAATGGAAAATTCTGAAGGCAGTCAGATTTGAGATAATTAACATAGAAAACTCAAAATAACAAAAAACAGAAGATTTTTTAGGAGAAAACCAACCAACCATAATGAAATTGAGTGACATGGAGTACTGGAGGAAACTTTTGCTAAGTTTTAATTTTTAGTCAGCATTAATGTCCTTCACAAATAAAAACTGAGGCATTTTTAGATGAACAAAGTTTAGAAAGTTAATTGCCTGAAGTCATGCAATAGAAAGAATGACATAGAAGTTTCCAACCTATAATATGTTACAATAGAGAAATTTAGATCTATGCTAGGAATTGGATAGTTCCTGTGATGATAAAGATTTAAGCAAATATAAAATGTATTTTTCCAATTTTTAACCACTTTTAAATATAATTGACATTTTATAGAAAAAATGATTTTTTGGTTTTTATCATGTGAATTAAAATATACAAAAGCACGAGCAAAAAAGAGGGAGAAATATATTGGAGCTACACTGCTGTAAATTCATTGAATACTAGTATGACATTTGTAAGTAAACTGTGATATGTAAAACCTAGAGCAAGCAGAAAATATTGTAAAAAATAATTGACTAGTAAGTTTATAATGGAAACGAAATCAAATCATAAAAAAGAAAATTTAAATTCAGGCAGAAAAAGGGCAAATAGGGGGAAAGAATACATGGAAAAAATGGAAAACAACTACCAAGGTGATATGTTTATAATGAAACTTATCAATAGTTATATTATATATAATTAGCCTGAGTATCTTAATTAAAAGACAGTGATTTTCAGTTGGCAGTAAAAACAAGATGCTTTGATTTCTGGAAAAATCCCATTTTAATATAAAGTTGAATAAACTAAAAACAAACAAAGAGAAAAAGAGAAAAAATAATCAGAAGAAAGCTGGAAAGCTATATCAGTATCAGACAATGTAGGCTTAGATCAGGGAGAATTATGAGATGATAAAGGATGTTAAATAATGAAAAAACTTTGAATTCCCCAAGGTGACAGAATAGTCTTAATTGCTTAATGCACCTAAGAATAGAGCGTCAAAATATACAAAGTATACCTGTTTGGTAGAACCAAAGGAGGGAACTACAACAATTCTGGTTATAATTTGAGACAACATTCAGCTTTCAGCAGTTTAAACAATAGACAGAAAATCAATCAGGATACAGAGGTCCAAAAATAATCAACTAAATTGAATTAATATTTGTAGACTACTCTTCCCATCAACAGCAAACTACACATTCTTTTCAATTACAAGGAGTTTCTATATATACCTTGCCCAGGTTCCCCTATAATTAAGATCTTACATCACAATGGAATATTTGTCACAATTAAAAAACCAACATTACTACATTATTACTAACTGAACTCTACACCCGATTTAGATTTCACCAGATTCTCCACTAATGCCTTTTTCCTGTTCCAGGAATATCTCAGGTAAGACATCACATTGCATTTAATTGTCACATCCCCTCAGACTCTGCTGGTATATAACAGTTTCTTTGTATTTCCTTGTTTGTTATTATCATGACTTTTTTGGGACTTACTTGTCAGGTATTTTGTAGAATGTGCCTCACTTTGGGTTTGTCTGATGTATTCCTTTTGGAAAGAGAAAAGTGATAACCCCTTTTAGTCCAGTCAGTTCAGAGATACATGCCATCAATATGACTTATCACTCATGATGTTAACCATGTTCCCCTGGCCAAGAAAGGTCAGCCAGTTTCTGCCACTGTAAGGGTACTATTTTATCATACACCATTTTTTTGAAGCAAGTCAGTATACACAGCCCAAAAGCAAGGGAGGAGAGAATAAAGCCTTATTTCCTAGAGGGTCATTATCTATGTAAATTACTTGGCTTTCTCTATAAGCAAAATGTGTCTCTTTGTCATATGCATTTAAATATTTAACAATGCATTTATATCACTATGGAGTAAAAAATGGTAGCATTTTACTTTGTGTTTAATCTCATTATTACATATTATGTTCATACATCATTGATAATTATTGATAAAATGTTAATAACTGAAACTTATTGAGTGGTCAAGTATAATTTAGTCTCTTTCCATCTCCCCAGGGAGGTTCCTCAGGCCAATTTCCCAACTGATCAGGCTTTGTTTGGGGGGAAGCTTTTCTAGTCAGTAGAAAATTCATACTCTATCCCCTCCAAAGATGCAAATCTCTTTAATATATGCACACACTTAGACATTTTCTATTAATCATGATGCAGGTAATCCTCTGAGAAGCATGGTTTCTTTTCATCATGATTATGGATCTGTATCATTCCCTAATACATGCATGTCTTTGAATAGTCATGTGCTGTTTTCAGACTCTCTTGTGTTTGGAAATATACCTTCAGACTCTCCTGGTACTTTGGGTTTAGAGAGTGAATCTGACCTCTTAAGCTCTTACTGAGGGACTGCTTGGCTTCTCACAAGTGACCAATGGTGGGGAGGTGGGTGACAGTGGTGTTGCACTCACACCAATTTTAATTTCACATTGTACCTGCTCAGAAGCTCAATTCCTTAAAAAATTTATACTACATTTAAGAAAATATATGATGCAATAGCCCCATTGTAGCAGGAAGTCTTCCCCCTCTTTCTGGTCTAGCTGTGCTTTCTGTGGAAAATCCCCAAACCCCCTCTTCTTGCAGGCAAGCTAGAAAAGACATATTCCTGGGATAGAAACCCCCTCCCCTAGGCTTCAGGAACTGGTGAAGCTGCATGTAGGCAAGATAATATATACCTGGGGTGGGGGGCCCTACCTTAAAGGTTCAGCTTTGGCCCATTCTCAACTTAAATCAGCCAATTGTTTACCTTGTCTTTAACATGTCATACAGTCTATAAATCTAAGGTTGCCTTTTGTTTGGGGCTCAGACTTTCAGAGGCTACTTGGCTTAGCCTTATGGCCATAAAAAATAGAACCTGCTTCTCAAAACTATGGCTCCTTAGTCTCAGCCTCTTCTAACTTCATGGAACTTTCCTGGAGACCAGAGGCTTCATTCCTGGTTTCCACATTACACTACGACAGTGATTTTTCTAGTGAGGAAAGGATCTAAATAAACCAGGCTTTCTCTTGCTCTTTCACATACTTTTACTTTATCCATGTGTCTGTAGGGGTGAGGAGCAGAAAGGAGTGAGAATATTGGGATTAGAGATTACCCATTCTGCTTCCAGAGTGGACAAGATTCAAGAAGCTTCTTATTTCACAAATGCCATGAGGACACAAAGTCATTTGGGCACTGATGAAGGGTAAATTGGGCAGTGTTCCTGTTGTGGATCCTGTGTTGAATGTTGTGGGGCCGAAAAACAAAGACACATGCTATGTGAGTATCTGCCATTTCTGAGGTTTAACTTGGAACTTGACAACAAGGCTTCCCCACTAAGTGGCAACTTGTGGAAAGGAAGGGCCTCTTCATGGAGACTCTTCACATTAACTGGCTTGATTATATTGTCACAGATTAAATGAATTAGCCATTTGTCACTGGTGAAAGTATTCTCTGTACATCCACATGGGCCACCTTGGAAAGAGTAAAGCAAAGAATGAAGATGAGGGTGGAGATATCATGAGTAAAGAGAGGAAAAAAATGAAGTAAGGAGGATCAGGAAAGCCTCCATAAACAATCATTAGCATGCACACATACACAGAACACACACTCATTCTCTCTCTCCACCTGGTGCAGGGTTCATCTCATCAAAGATGATTAAGGCTCTCAAATGTATTTTGGTGTCACCTCTGCAGAGTTTATATGGGGTCTTGGTTTAAGCCCAAGAAGAATGGGCCTTAGCACACCTAGCATCAGCCAGCATTGTCCACCCTGTGAAAGGGAAGTTTTGTGCCTTCCTTCTAAAATAAACTATAACCCCATTGGATCTCAGCAGCACTATGTGGAATATTACCAGTGGGGTTGGTTGGCCACTTGTGTTTATTTTATATTTGGTGGAAACATGTGATTCTCCCTTAGGCATATCTATACCATTTTAACCACAGGTCTGTCCTGAAGCTCACCTTGACAGAATAATTAGGGCTCATTTCATCACTACTCAGCAACATGAATCAAAAGCAACTGAAGGTGCCAGATGGGTCTTCATCTTCTTCCACAGCCACATATTCAGCATCAAAACTCTGACAGCCTAAGGGAAGCAGACACAAGAAAAGAAAATATCAAAGGGAGCAACATCAACAACAAAGGTGGAAAATATGGTATTGCATCCCCATGATAGATCTGTTTGAAAGAGCCCCTAGATCAATCTAATGTGCTCCCACAGGAATTTTCTCTAGAAGGAAGGAGAAGTTGTGATGTCCTGTCCCTTATAATTTACCTGAGGCTTTCTTTAGTCTTTATTTTCCTTCATGGTTCTATAGCATTTGTTACTATTGAAACTCACTTTTTATTTCCTCATCCCTTTACTATTGAGAAGCTACACTTGTTTTTCTCCTATATTTCTTTTTCTATTAGATAAATTGTTAGTTTACAGAAAAATCAAGCAAAAAATGCAGAATTCTCACATATCACCTCTCTATTAACACCTTGTATTTGTGTGGTATGTTTGTTTTAATTGATGAGAGCACATTATTATAACTGTACCAACAATCTGAAGGTACTATTAAGTAGCCCATGGTTTAACTCAGACTTCATTGTTGGTGCTGTGTAATTCCTTGGATTTTCTCCTATATTTCTAATATTCTTCTGACTATAAGCTTTTAAGTCACCATTTTTACACGTGCCTAAATTTCTGTATGAAGTACATAGAAAGACCATATCTCCTATAGAAAGAGAGCAAACTACTGGCTAGGAAAATTAAAGAAATGTCTACAGGCTAGAAAGATTCATGTTCCCTCTTAATAATATATAAAACAATATAGACCATTCTCCCTTTTATTTTATTCTCACAACTTAAAGTTCATTGAGGATAAGTTACTCAGTAAGTGAGAAATCTAGACCTAGAAAACACAACAGATTTGTGTTCCAGTCACAACTTTTTCATCTACTCAGTGGTTAAAAACTTCCAACAATGCAACAAACAAATAAAGAAAAATTTTAAAAGTAAATTAAAAAAAACTTCCAACAATGGGTTAAGTGTCTGCACTGAAGTCTTGAAGCAATGCATCGCTGTCCTCCAGGTCTTTACCTACCTGGATATGAAGTAATCAGACAGGATTCAAACAGAAAATAGATGACTTCTCAAAGGCAAGGTAACTGAAGAGCCAATAGATCCTATATTTTCATTCCATTTTTAGTACTACATTTCCCCTTGACCAGACTCTTGTCTATATGGACAAGTCAGATAGCTGCAAAAGGAGAAACATTCATTGGCTGAATATTATGAATCATCTTGGCAGCAAGATGAATTGCTGTTGCACAACAAAAATTTCTCAAATAGAACTTGAGAACTTGAAGTATGCACAGCTACAACAGCATCATTCATGGTGTATGGAATTGTGCTCGAGTAAGTTTCTCAAACATAGACTATTACAGGAAAAGGTATTTCTGGAGTTACTGAACACCAAGTCTTACACCACATGCCTCAATACCAGATTTAATAAATTCATTTGAATAAGTTAACAGCTTCAGGTGAATTGGCCACATTTCTCTCTGGACTACAGAAATCTCCCTGGAGCTAGGACCTTTCAAAGGGACTAAGATTCCTGAGGAGATAGAAAGACAGCCATACCTGAAAGAGAACAAATGACCATATGATTGGAGGGAACAAAAGAATTTATTCATGATCTTGAAAGATGGGTGCTAAATTTAAAAATGATGACTGGCACTCCAAGCAACAGAATGTCACAGGCTTCGCACGCTAAGCTTAATACACAGGTTCCTCCACTATTTCTCCACTTAGTGGATACTGCAGGCATTACAGATAGTGTAACTAATTCAAATTTTCTGCTGAAGGTCCCCAGTTTTTGTGTTAACTCATCAGGACTGAGTTTGTCAAGCCTGGTACATTCCAAAGAAAAGACTCTTCATGATTGATATTTGTTTGGCCAGATCTTGAGAGATAAATTCTGATCTTTTAGAATGTTCTGCCAGATAAAAGGGTTTTTGTATGCCTGAGGCTTTGGGCCATAGTGTACCAGTGCGACCAATCGAGTTTAGGCAAAGCTCTTGATTTATGATGAACTTCTGAGTACCTGAGGTCAGTCATGCAGGCAGTGCCTGCTTACATAAAGGATCTCCGATAACACCCACAGACACCAAGACTCCTGTGAGTTTCACTGGTTATCAATACTTCATACATATTTTCCCACAATATTGATGGGAAAGTTATGTGCAACTCCATTCATCTCCACTGGGAAGTTTGCAACTTGTTTCTCCTGTACTTTGCCCATCCACCTTTTTCTTTTGTTGATGATAATCTATATCATTTCACTGTAATAACCATAAATGTGAGTTTACAGTTTCTGAGCCATGTGAGCCCTTCTAGTGAACCATCAAGTCTGAGGGTTGTTTTGGAGATCCCTTGTCAATCCTTGCATTAAACCATGGTCTGAGCTTAAATACTTGTTCCTTTAAAAAATAAATCAGTCTACTTGTCATAGGCTTGCATAAATAAGGACAGGCAGCTTACTTAACTTTTCTAATCTTTTTAAAGATAAACAAATTAGTTAATTTTTTCTTGCAGAATGTTTATCAAACTTTTATTAATGTTCAAGTATACAGGGAAGCAAATTGAAAACAAGATTCCTACTTCTCTTTGAACTTAGAATCAAATGTCGAAGTCAGAGATTGAGAAAATGTACACTTCAACCTAAAATATGCTAAGTAAAGTATTGAAGAAATTAAAATAGTTTACATTAGCAGATTTCTTCAGTAAATTGAATAGTTACATATCTCTAATTCAAAAGACAACATCATCAGTTTGGTGTAAGGTGTATAAACAACAGTGAAAATCAGTCTCAATTCTTCTCTCTGCACTACTTATACAAATACCTCACATTAGTGCTTCTTCTTTACAGTTCTATTATTTTACCTTCATGAATGAGCTAGTTCTCCAAATGTCTGGCAAAATACAAATGTACTTCTTTTGAGGGGCATCTTTGAACCTCAGCCTGGATCATAACAGCTTTGTTCCAATGATTTCAGTTCCTGAAGTCCAGCAGACTTCAGTTCACACTGAATTTCTTGCATTGTAAATTCGTTTTGAGGAATTTTGTGGCTTTTACTTCCAGAGAAAATTCTTTTTAGGAAAAACATAAATCATTTTAGAGATGGATAAAGTACCTGTTTGCTATTTTTCCTCTTAGAAAGTTTCCTGACCCTAAAATAAGTCTGAATACATATTCTCTAAAGACCAACTCTGTAAATTACTGGCCAATCTTCATGAGGATATAAAAGACCTCCATGTAACATCCAAGAACAGGGTAGGCTTATTTTCCCATAACTGAGAAGAACAACTACATTCTTCCTGAAACAAAGATGTTTCCCTAAAACGTGTTTAATTTAAATTTCAAATTGAATATATAAAAATGAGAAGCCATAAAACAAACAAAAAATATATCACTCGTGATATATCTACCACTAATTATAAATGTTTAGGTGTTGTCACATATGCTTCACATTACACACACACACACACACACACCATCATGACAGATACATATAAAGTTTTTTGTGTTCTATTTTATTTTTCCCACTTTTGTATCCTCTCCAGGGTATCTTTTCAGTGTATATTCTTGTCACTTTCTAATATATATGTACTTATAAAAACTATGCCAGCCTCAAAGGATAAATATTGTATGATTTCATTTATATGAAATAACTAGTATATGCAAATTCACAAAGACAGATAATGGAGTACAGGTTACCCAGGGCAGCAGGGAGTAATAATGAGGGATTAATGCATAATGAATGTAAGGTTCTGCTTTGGATGATGGATGGTGATGGTGACAGCTCAGTGGTGTTAATGTGATTAAAACCAATGAATTGTGTGTGTAGGAGTGATTGAGATGGGAAATTCCATACTGTATATAAAAAAGAGACCTAAATTAAAATGACTGTGAAATGATATATGTGATCCTTAACTGGATCTAATAATGGAAGGAAACTGCCCAACAGAGCATTATTGGGACAACTGAAAAAATTAGAATATAGACTATATGCTTTATATGAATGCTAAATGTCTTGAGCTTGAAAACTTTACCTAATGTGATTGTATAAGTGAATAACCTATGCTTTTAGGACATATATATGCAAGTTTTAAGTGGTAAAGAGAATGATGTATGAAACATACTCTATAGAGTTTGGAAAATTGATAAGTAGGTAGGTAGATAGATAGATAGATAGATAGATGAAAGATAGAGAGGAAGAGAGAGAGATATAAATACAGGGCTGAGTATGAAAGGAAAAAGAGGGAGGGAAGAGGGGAGAGGGAGAGTGAGAGAGAGAAAATATTAAAAGTTCTTAACCCTGTGTTTTTAAGTGGGAGTTGTACTGAAGTTCTATGCATTGTTTTTGTATTATTGTTGAAACTTCTTAAAAGCTCTTTAAAAAGTTAAAACAAAATGAAATGATGCAAGTAGTATTTTAAAATATAGAAGTTGATGACTACAAGAGCTAAACGTTTGAAGAAGCTACCTCTGGAAATCCAGACTTAAGAAGTAAATGAGGATATGAAACTACTGGGTTATATTGTTTTTTATTTACATTTTTTTAAGAAATACTTGATTTCTAAACAGATTACTCCAAAAAATGACAAAAGTTAATTTAAAAATAACAAGTAGCCCCCACAAGTATTTGGTGAGAATTTTATTTTAAAAATTGTACATTCAAATAAGACAAAATCTAATTTTTTAAAAAGAACACTATTTATGATTTAAACATACTTTAAGAAGACCAGATAGTCTGACATGCTCTCATGCTTGAAAACATCCCAAAGCTCCATTATTTAGAGTGAACCCCATTTGAAAAACATTGCAGAGTTCTCAGTATAGTAAAGCAAACCAATCTTCAATGAATAACAACGACCAATACAACAAAATCATCACCAAAAGGAAAATCACAACGTTAAACTTACAACTGAAACTAGAATGAAAATGTCACATTAAAGCCAGGGTTGTCCTGTAAGTGTGCCCAACCCATAATCCCAGAATTTTTCTGGATATCAACCCACTGAGAAATAGCCATTTGATCTGACAAATTGTGTTCTAAACCTGACTCCAGCCCATGCTTAGCCACATATTCAGCAAATAACTTCAATAGCAGAGAGAGAGACTTAGAAAAATCTGTGGCCTGCCCAGGTAAACCAAAGCAAAACCAGTCAGTTTATGTAGGAAGTTGTGGGAAATTGATAATTAATATCAATAATCATCCTTAGTAATATCTTTCACCTACCACTCATGAAAGTCAAGACACTTGATTTATAACATATTCTCAGGGTGAAACCTCAATGGAAGAAATATCATTAAAAAGGATCCAATTTGTAGTGTGCTATCACTTAGAAGAAACCAATTCAAATCACCTAAGTGTAGACTTCTGAAGATTGCTAAAATTACAAAGTTAAAACATATAGTTCATAGTTATATTCAACAAATAGGTAAGGAAATGGTTTTCCCTGAGCAAGAGACAAATGAATCTATAGAAAGCTGCAGAAGATGGATACAGAGTGTACACTCTGAACACACAAAAATTGGTATGTGAATTAAGGACTTTAAAAGTGTTTAAATACAATCATCAGTTTTAAGAAGTACAATAAATTAACTTATTTTAGTCACACCATAGGGGGACCAAAGTACAGGAAAGAAAGAGACTAACGTAGTCACAACAATGGAAGCCAGACAAGCCACTATGATCTCTTCAAAAAAGTTAACAATAAATATTTTTTCAGTTAAAATTGTTTAACAAACACAATCAGCTTTCAAGCATGCAACCTGAATTCTGAAAAGTTGACAGCAATGGTGATAAAGTTTTAAAATTCCTGCATAAAATAGAAGGGAATAAGATAAAAGAGCCAAACCATATGACATTATTTCCCACCAAAAATAAATAGCAAGGTATTATGAACAACTCCCAAAATACAAGAAATAGGACAAAATGCCAGTCAATATTCACCAATAGTTCCTCTTATCTGTGTCTGTGCAAGAAGAAGCAGAGGGACAGCACTGAGCCTTAGATAAGCCTTAGAACAAGAATCAATAGGTGTTAACTTGAAATCAAATCATGGCCAGCATGCCCCTAATCACAAGGAAATGTGGCAAGGTAGATATAAACTCAAAGTAAAGAAGACAGCACTATAGAGATACAGAGAAATTATCCAACATGAGGAAAAATGAATCTTATATATGCAGAAAATGAATGAAGGAAATACTGAAACAAATAATGTGGAAAATTTTCCTGAATGAGAAGCAAAGCCTAACTTTCAAATCAAGTGATACAGTGTAGATAAGGAAGATTGTCAGCAAATGATTGCATTGAATCAGAAGTGGTCTCATTATTGAACTTTTATATTTATGAAGGAGCTTTTCAGACACCTGGAAGAAAAAGCAATTCTGCTATGAAGGGAAATCAGAAATTTAACCATCAATATTTAACCCCAGAAGTCAATGCATCCAAGTTTAAAACTTACTGAGGCTTATGATTGATTTTTTTGGCATGGGCAGGCACCTGGAATCCAGCATCCCAGCATGGCAGGTGAGAATTCTGTCACTGAACCACAAACACACTGCCCCAAGAAAACTTTCTGAGGAAAGTATATCCTAATTCTATTCTCAATCAAATTTTTATTCTAGTGTGAAGACAATAAGCAAACATTTAGAAACATTGTGACAAAATTGCTAAGAATTGTAAATCACATGTTCCTGCTTAAAAAAACTATTTCTGAAATATGAAAATGTTCATTAAGTCAAATATCCCAGAAATAAAATTGTAGAAGGAAAGAGCAGGAAAGATTAAGAAATACTTAACATAATGAAGATTTTAGATCTTAAAGTCAAATCTGGTGACTCTATTCACAGTTGGGTGTGTGTGCCAGTGTCTATGTGTGTCTATGTTTAATGTTGAAAGTAGCATGTCAATCTTAAATAAATAAGATCCTTTACAAAATAAGTAATGTATTAATTCAATGAAAATCTCAGCTCACCACTTTGGGGTAGATCCTGGCATCATTACTGAGGTTGCTAGGAAGAATAAATATGATCACAGTCCTCAAGGGCAAATGAGTTGTGTGTGTGTGTGTGTGTGTGTGTGTGTGGTGAGTGGAGGATTCCTTTGAATTTTTTGCACATAAGATCTTGTCATAGGCAATGAAAAATAGTTTACTTCTTCCTTTTCCATTATGATGCCTTCTTCTCCCTTGTCTGAATTCCCTACCTATAATCTCCAACACTATGTGGAATAAATATGGTCACAGCACTCCAGAGCACATGAGTGGATGGAGAGATTGGAGTTACAAGTGCTAATGCATACTATATAAAGACATAGTATGTAATAAATATGTTATTTGAAAGGCCATATTTTGTCTGAATTGTGACATAATGTTGGGATTTACAAAGTAGAGAAAGAATAGAATACTTTTTTATTAATTGATATCAATGTTTGAACATCTGCTGTGAATCCAAAATTATCCTAAGTACTTTATATACTGTATCATCCATCTATCTATAGATAGATATATACTTTCCTACTTATCTACCCATTTATCATTCTCCTTACAGCAAAACTATGAAGGAAAATTATTTGTCCATTTTTTAAATAGAATGGAGGAAAGAACCTGAAAAAAATTTCAGCAAGTTTACAGTTAATAAATGGGTAACTATAATTCAAATCCAGAATTAGCTGTCTCCAAACCCACTTGTAAGGTAATGCTGCACATTGAATATGAAAAAATGAGTTTACCTTTGGACTAACAGTGTATATTTGTATGGGTGTTACTTCAGATATAGTTATAGACTTTTTCAGTATTAATATCACATCTGGCCAAGTACCCATAAAAGATGATAAGGCTAAGCTAGATGAAGGTTAAGGTTTCAGAATTGGGAATAAAGACCAGATGTGATGTTTCTCTCTCTTTCTCTCTTTTTTTTCTTTTTTTTTTTTCAATGTACGTATTTTTTTTTATTAATTAAAAAAAGAATTAACAAAACAATTAGAAATCATTCCAATCTACATGTACAATCAGTAATTCTTAATAACATCACATAGTTGCATATTCATCATTTCTTAGTACATTTGCATCGATTTAGAAAAAGAAATAAAAAGACAACAGAATAAGAATTAAAACAATAATAGAAAGAAAAAAAAACAAAAACAAAAAACCTATACCTCACATGCAGCTTCATTCAGTGTTTTAACATAATTGCATTACAATTGGGTAGTATTGTGCTGTCCATTTCTGAGTTTTTATATCCAGTCCCGTTGTACAGTCTGTATCCCTTCATCTCCAATTATCCCTTCTCTTTTTTTTTTTTAATTAACGGAAAAAAAGAAATTAACCCAACATTTAGAGATCATACCATTCTACACATGCAATCATTAATTCTTAACATCATCACATAGATGCATGATCATCATTTCTTAGTACATTTGCATTGCTTTAGAAGAACTAGCAACATAACCGAAAAAGATATAGAATGTTAATATAGAGAAAAAAATAAAAGTAATAATAGTAAAATCAAAACAAAACAAAACAAAACAAAACAAAAACCTATAGCTCAGATGCAGCTTCATTCAGTGTTTTAACATGATTACTTTACAATTAGGTATTATTGTGCTGTCCATTTTTGAGTTTTTGTATCTAGTCCTGTTGCACAGTCTGTATCCCTTCAGCTTCAATTACCCATTGTCTTACCCTGTTTCTAACTCCTGCTGAACTCTGTTACCAATGACATATTTCAAGTTTATTCTCGAATGACCGTTCACATCAGTGGGACCATACAGTATTTGTCCTTTAGTTTTTGGCTGGATTCACTCAGCATAATATTCTCTAGGTCCATCCATGTTATTACATGGTTCATAAGTTTATCTTGTCTTAAAGCTGCATAATATTCCATCGTATGTATATACCACAGTTTGTTTAGCCACTCTTCTGTTGATGGAGATTTTGGCTGTTTCCATCTCTTTGCAATTGTAAATAATGCTGCTATAAACATTGGTGTGCAAATGTCCGTTTGTGTCTTTGCCCTTAAGTCCTTTGAGTAGATACCTAGCAATGGTATTGCTGGGTCGTATGGCAATTCTATATTCAGCTTTTTGAGGAACCGCCAAACTGCCTTCCACAGTGGTTTCACCCTTTGACATTCCCACCAACAGTGGATAAGTGTGCCTCTTTCTCCGCATCCTCTCCAGCACTTGTCATTTTCTGTTTTGTTGATAATGGCCATTCTGGTGGGTGTGAGATGATATCTCATTGTGGTTTTGATTTGCATTTCTCTAATGGCCAGGGACATTGAGCATCTCTTCATGTGCCTCTTGGCCATCCGTATTTCCTCTTCTGAGAGGTGTCTGTTCAAGTCTTTTTCCCATTTTGTAATTGGGTTGGCTGTCTTTTTGTTGTTGAGATGAACAATCTCTTTATAAATTCTGGATACTAGACCTTTATCTGATATATCATTTCCAAATATTGTCTCCCATTGTGAAGGCTGTCTTTCTACTTTCTTGATGAAGTTCTTTGATGCACAAAAGTGTTTAATTTTGAGGAGTTCCCATTTATTTATTTCCTTCTTCAGTGCTCTTGCTTTAGGTTTAAGGTCCATAAAACCGCCTCCAGTTGTAAGATCCATAAGATATCTCCCAACATTTTCCTCTAACTGTTTTATGGTCTTAGACCTAATGTTTAGATCTTTGATCCATTTTGAGTTAACTTTTGTATAGGGTGTGAGAGATGGGTCTTCTTTCATTCTTTTGCATATGGATATCCAGTTCTCTAGGCACCATTTATTGAAGAGACTGCTCTGTCCCAGGTGAGTTGGCTTGACTGCCTTATCAAAGATCAAATGTCCATAGATGAGAGGGTCTATATCTGAGCACTCTATTCGATTCCATTGGTCGATATATCTATCTTTATGCCAATACCATGCTGTTTTGACCACTGTAGCTTCATAATATGCCTTAAAGTCAGGCAGCGCGAGACCTCCAGCTTCGTTTTTTTTCCTCAAGATGTTTTTAGCAATTCGGGGCACCCTGCCCTTCCAGATAAATTTGCTTATTGGTTTTTCTATTTCTGAAAAATAAGTTGTTGGGATTTTGATTGGTATTGCATTGAATCTGTAAATCAATTTAGGTAGGATTGACATCTTAACTATATTTAGTCTTCCAATCCATGAACACGGTATGCCCTTCCATCTATTTAGGTCTTCTGTGATTTCTTTTAGCAGTTTTTTGTAGTTTTCTTTATATAGGTTTTTTGTCTCTTTAGTTAAATTTATTCCTAGGTATTTTATTCTTTTAGTTGCAATTGTAAATGGGATTCGTTTCTTGATTTCCCCCTCAGCTTGTTCATTACTAGTGTATAGAAATGCTACAGATTTTTGAATGTTGATCTTGTAACCTGCTACTTTGCTGTACTCATTTATTAGCTCTAGTAGTTTTGTTGTGGATTTTTCCGGGTTTTCGACGTATAGTATCATATCGTCTGCAAACAGTGATAGTTTTACTTCTTCCTTTCCAATTTTGATGCCTTGTATTTCTTTTTCTTGTCTAATTGCTCTGGCTAGAACCTCCAACACAATGTTGAATAATAGTGGTGATAGTGGACATCCTTGTCTTGTTCCTGATCTTAGGGGGAAAGTTTTCAATTTTTCCCCATTGAGGATGATATTAGCTGTGGGTTTTTCATATATTCCCTCTATCATTTTAAGGAAGTTCCCTTGTATTCCTATCTTTTGAAGTGTTTTCATCAGGAAAGGATGTTGAATCTTGTCGAATGCCTTCTCTGCATCAATTGAGATGATCATGTGATTTTTCTGCTATGATTTGTTGATATGGTGTATTACATTAATTGATTTTCTTATGTTGAACCATCCTTGCATACCTGGGATGAATCCTACTTGGTCATGATGTATAATTCTTTTAATGTGTTGTTGGATACGATTTGCTAGAATTTTATTGAGGATTTTTGCATCTGTATTCATCAGAGAGATTGGTCTGTAGTTTTCTTTTTTTGTAATATCTTTGCCTGGTTTTGGTATGAGGGTGATGTTGGCTTCATAGAATGAATTAGGTAGTTTTCCCTCCACTTCGATTTTTTTGAAGAGTTTGAAGAGAATTGGTACTAATTCTTTCTGGAACGTTTGGTAGAATTCACATGTGAAGCCATCTGGTCCTGGACTTTTCTTTTTAGGAAGCTTTTGAATGACTAATTCAATTTCTTTACTTGTGATTGGTTTGTTGAGGTCATCTATGTCTTCTTGAGTCAAAGTTGGTTGTTCATGTCTTTCCAGGAACCCGTCCATTTCCTCTAAATTGTTGTATTTATTAGCGTAAAGTTGTTCATAGTATCCTGTTATTACCTCCTTTATTTCTGTGAGGTCAGTGGTTATGTCTCCTCTTCCATTTCTGATCTTATTTATTTGCGTCCTCTCTCTTCTTCTTTTTGTCAATCTTGCTAAGGGCCCATCAATCTTATTGATTTTCTCATAGAACCAACTTCTGGCCTTATTGATTTTCTCTATTGTTTTCATGTTTTCAATTTCATTTATTTGTGCTCTAATCTTTGTTATTTCTTTCCTTTTGCTTGCTTTGGGGTTAGCTTGCTGTTCTTTCTCCAGTTCTTCCAAATGGATAGTTAATTCCTGAATTTTTGCCTTTTCTTCTTTTCTGATATAGGCATTTAGAGCAATAAATTTCCCTCTTAGCACTGCCTTTGCTGCGTCCCATAAGTTTTGATATGTTGTGTTTTCATTTTCTTTCGCCTCGAGGTATTTGCTAATTTCTCTTGCAATTTCTTCTTTGACCCACTCGTTGTTTAGGAGTGTGTTGTTGAGCCTCCACGTATTTGTGAATTTTCTGGCACTCTGCCTATTATTGATTTCCAACATCATTCCTTTATGGTCCGAGAAAGTGTTGTGTAAGATTTCAATCTTTTTAAATTTGTTAAGACTTGCTTTGTGACCCAGCATATGGTCTATCTTTGAGAATGATCCATGAGCACTTGAGAAAAAGGTGTATCCTGCTGTTGTGGGATGTAATGTCCTATAAATGTCTATTAAGTCTAGTTCATTTATAGTAATATTCAGATTCTCTATTTCTTTGTTGATCCTCTGTCTAGATGTTCTGTCCCTTGATGAGAGTGGTGAGTTGAAGTCTCCAACTATTATGGTATATGAGTCTATTTCCCTTTTCAGTGTTTGCAGTATATTCCTCACGTATTTTGGGGCATTCTGATTCGGTGCGTAAATATTTATGATTGTTATGTCTTCTTGTTTAATTGTTCCTTTTATTAGTATATAGTGTCCTTCTTTGTCTCTTTTAACTGTTTTACATTTGAAGTCTAATTTGTTGGATATTAGTATAGCCACTCCTGCTCTTTTCTGGTTGTTATTTGCATGAAATATCTTTTCCCAACCTTTCACTTTCAACCTATGTTTATCTTTGGGTCTAAGATGTGTTTCCTGTAGACAGCATATGGAAGGATCCTGTTTTTTAATCCATTCTGCCAATCTATGTCTTTTGATTGGGGAATTCAGTCCATTGACATTTAGTGTTATTACTGTTTGGATAATATTTTCCTCTAACATTTTGCCTTTTGTATTATATATATCATATCTGATTTTCCTTCTTTCTACACTCTTTTCCATATCTCTCTCTTCTGTCTTTTTGTATCTGACTCTAGTGCTCCCTTTAGTATTTCTTGCAGAGCTGGTCTCTTGGTCACAAATTCTTTCAGTGACTTTTTGTCTGAGAATGTTTTAATTTCTCCCTCATTTTTGAAGGATAATTTTGCTGGATATAGGAGTCTTGGTTGGCAGTTTTTCTCTTTTAGTATTTTAAATATATCATCCCACTGTCTTCTAGCTTCCATGGTTTCTGCTGAGAAATCTACACAAAGTCTTATTGGGTTTCCCTTGTATGTAATGGATTGTTTTTCTCTTGCTGCTTTCAAGATCTTCTCTTTCTCTTTGACCTCTGACATTCTAACTAGTAAGTGTCTTGGAGAACGCCTATTTGGGTCTAATCTCTTTGGGGTGCGCTGCACTTCTTGGATCTGTAATTTTAGGTCTTTCATAAGAGTTGGGAAATTTTCAGTGATAATTTCTTCCATTAGTTTTTCTCCTCCTTTTCCCTTCTCTTCTCCTTCTGGGACACCCACAACACGTATATTTGTGCGGTTCATATTGTCCTTGAGTTCCCTGATACCCTGTTCAAATTTTTCCATTCTTTTCCCTATAGTTTCTGTTTCTTTTTGGAATTCAGATGTTCCATCCTCCAAATCACTAATTCTATCTTCTGTCTCTTTAAATCTATCATTGTAGCTATCCATTATTTTTTCTATGTTTGCTACTTTATCCTTCACTTCCATAAGTTCTGTGATTTGTTTTTTCAGTTTTTCTATTTCTTCTTTATGTTCAGCCCATGTCCTCTTCATGTCCTCCCTCAATTTATCGATTTCATTTTTGAAGAGGTTTTCCATTTCTGTTCGTATATTCAGCATTAGTTGTCTCAGCTCTTGTGTCTCATTTGAGCTATTGGTTTGTTCCTTTGACTGAGCCATATTCTCAATCTTTTGAGCGTGGACAGTTATCTTCTGCTGCTGGCGTCTGGGCATTTATTCAGATTTCCCTGGGTGTCAGACCCAGCAAGGTTGTAATATTTTTCTGTGAAATCTCTGGGTTCTGTTTTTCTTATCCTGCCCAGTAGGTGACGCTCGTGGCACACGTTTGTCTGCGGGTCCCACCAGTAAAAGGTGCTGTGGGACCTTAAACTTTGGAAAACTCTCGCCGTCCTGGGGGTTCGCTAGCCGAAGCGGCTTGAGCCGGCCGGGGTCCGAACGCAGGGAGGGTTGCTGGTCGCCGCAGCCAGGGAAAGAGCCCGTCCGAATTTCCTAGTCGGCCCTGGGCAACAAGCGTGGCGGAAGGGCGCCAGCGGCAGCAGCCCGCCCGGGAGAGTGCACGTTCCCCGGGAGTCACGGGTTTGGAAGGGGCCTCCCCCACCCGTCACCGTTCTCCGCGGCCTGGGGGTTTCCGATCCAATTCTCTCAGTTGGTCCGGGGGCTGCGCGTGGTGTGGGCGCCAGCCGCCTTGGTTTCAGGGGACCACCTCTCCAATTCTCCCAGCCGGCCCGGGAAGGGGGAAGGGAGTAACTCCGGCCGCTTGCCACCCCACCCGGTAAGGCCCGCGCGCCTCGGCGATCTCACCCGAGCTGCTTCTCTCAGCCAGCCAGCCGTTCCAGGATGGGGTACGCTGTCTTTTTTATCTCTGTTGTGGCTTTGGGCGCTTTCTGTATCGTTTCTACTCCCCTAGTAGGTGTCCTGGAGAAGAAACTAAGATCCGCGCGTCTTACTAAGCCGCCATCTTCCAGGAAGTCCTCTTTCTCTCTTGATACTCACTTCAGTGATTGCTATTCATAATCACAGTACATAAATTTGATTTGGAAGATAAAATGAAATATAGAGGAAAAAGTGAACCATAGAAAGTCTTTGTATGGACCTAGTTGTCATCTTAAATTCATTAATATCTTACATTTTATGAAATTCATAGAGATATGAATTTCTGTCTTCATACAGTATCATAAGAAATCTATAATTACTGGGTATGGAAAAGATTTCCTATAACCTCCATAGTCTTGTAGAGGGACATCAACAATAATAACCACACATAAAACTTTATTTTCATCATCTCATACAGGACCTTTTGTTGGCCATTCCCAAGACCAGCTCCACTTGGAGATCCTCCCAAAGAACTTATGAGATTCAACATAAGGGATTTGCTCCTGGCTAAGATTTATTATAGCAGAGTAGAAATATACATAGCTGCCTCATAAGGGAAAATGACACAGACAACATGTGCAGGAATCCCTTGGCAGGCCTCCTTGTGATTTCTTCCTCCCATGAGAGGGTAAGGAGAGTGCATCATCTTGGAAACAAAAATACAACAATATGTGTAGGATGTTTCTACCCTGAGAAGTCCACTGAAGACTCGGTTTCCAGGGTCTTTATAGGAAGCTGGCCATATAGATACCTTCTTCCTGTCATGTATGCAAATCCCAGGCGCTCACGATGAAAGCAAGTTTCTACATAAACCATATTTTTTGTACAAATGGTTTAGGCCCAGCAAGCCACACTTGTATGGAAAAGTTTTATATATGAGTGTTCAGACCTGTTCACATATGATGTTGCCAGAGAGAGCCAAGGGCCCACCTTGCAAGCAGGCCTTTCTACGGACAGCCTCTCAGGCCTATGTGCAAACTCTTTTCTGCACAAGTCTCAATTTCTACCTAGATATTCTTGATTAAGTACGAGCAGTTCATATGGTTTTCACAAGTTCACTCAGATGTTGTGACATCATCTATGTACTCTAGCTTCTTAAACTTATCCTCCCACTCCCCCAACTATAGTATCCATGTACTATGTTACAGTTAGCATCTGATAAATGATAAAGAACTGACAAAGAGGCTGAAAGCTGTGATTATCTTCAAAGAAATCATGAATACCCATCAACCTAAATTTCTGTGCTTGGCTAAACTTCTTGCATGAGTATGCATGAAATAAAAGATATTTCTGACTGAAATAATTTACCACTTTTACAGGTTGTTCTCCAGAAAACTTAACCAAATAAGAAGTTGATGCAAATAGCGATTGAATAGAGGTATTCAGATATTTGTATTAACTCAATAAATAATGGTTGCAAATTAAATTAAAACAATGACTAGTTTTTAAAAATATGTAAGTTGCTGCATAAAAGAAATACAGAAAATTGAAAATGACATAAGACATTCTATGCCCATTTCATTTTCAGAAAGAATAATATAGAAATTGGGTTCATTTTTTTCTTTGTAAATTTATTTAATTAAAAAAAGCAAAATGAACCAAAATTTTAAAAGTGCCATTATGATGTTCATAAATAGCTTATGAGTGCATAGCTTCTAAACTAGAAGCATGCAAAGGGCATTAAATAAAATTTCAGCAAACAGAACAAAAGATGTTATCAAATGCCTAGTACACTTTTCTCTCAAGAAAGAAGAGTCTTGTTATTTGAAGGATTGATGATTGTCCGGCAATAAGAGCAAACAACTGCTATTTATATCCTCTTCTCTGTATAAAAAATACCAAAATTCCCCCCAAATAACTTACTGCTGCTATCCCAAATACAGTGACAGACACCATCTTCCCTCCTTAGAGTAAGTGACTCAAATGTCATTCATTTATTGTGCCAGTTTCAAGTTTTGGAGCTTTAATTTGTCAGCTTTGTATTTCTAATTGTGCTTTTCTTCTGTTTAGTTTTAAGTTGTCATCATATAGGGTTCAAGAACCTATGTTAAAATAGTAATATTTACATGCAAATGATAAGATTCATGAATCTGAAGAAAAATATACTTCAGCATATATGAATAAGTTGGCCACACTCAATATCTATGGGAATCTTTAACACATTTTCCTCTTTGAAGAATAAAACAGACAAAAGAAATATAGAGAATGTAAATTTATGCATACTCTATATATAAAGGATTAAACATAAGTCATTTTAAGACATACATATTAAATTCTGATCTTTGGCACTGCTATGTGTTCCACAAATTGATCACACATTAGAACAATGATAGTTGATATGTCAAATATGTTACAGATGTGTCCAAATATCAGTTCTATAAGCCATCTGGTAAGGCAAGTGACCAGTCTCATCTCTTTTTCCTGGTGATGCACACAGTCATAATTTATTATGTATGCCACAATGGGAAATTGGGGGGAATTAACACTGTGAACTTTAAGCAAATTCCAAAAGAGTAATTGTTCAGGCTGTATTAACTAACTGAAGTATAATAAAAAATGAAATGACCATATTTTTTCAATCCTAGACTTTACAAATCTTCACAATTTAAAATTTCCAAAATTAAATTGTCTTAATCATTTAGAAGTAGATATAACTTTAACACAGGGTAGCAAGTTATAATATTGTAAGTTATAATTCTGCTTGTCTGTGCATTCCACCCAATAAATATTTAACTTTGTTATTAATAAAGCTCTTTAAATAGGTTAAAAATGGAACTCTTTATGGTAGTCCATTCAATTTGGAATTTAAAGTAGTAATACATAGGATTTAAAAAGGAGATTCTGAAAATCAGTTTTGTGAGTCTTAACTAACCAGTGATGTACAGTCTATGAAAGAAAAAAATACTGCAACAAGAATTTTAAAAGGACTGCCAGGTTGCATGAAATTCCCTTGAGCTGGGCTAGGGAATGCATTTCTCTAATTCAGAAAAAAGGTGTTCAGAGAGATAGAGCTAAGAATCTGATATGTTTCCTTCTGTAAACTGGAATAAAAGTGTGAGAGTCATAATAAACTGATTTCTTATGTACATCTGAGAAACCTAGGGAATATATACTGTTTTGATAATGAAGCAAGTGGATGCTTATTTCTAAACAGATGGAAACTGAAGTGTCAAGAGTTCTCTTGACCAAAGGTCGCATGAGTGTTCGTTAGCCACATATGATCATATAAAAAAGAATTGGCCTGCAATTGTCTTAGAGGCAAACTGCCAGTACCTACAGGTTGAGAATGCTGCTTGGGAGACCAACTGAAGGATATGTGTTGGAAATTGAATCATGTTCCATACAAAGACATATTAAAGTCCTATTCTTGTTCCTGTGGGTATGAACTCATTTGTAAATAGTAACTTTAAAAATGTTTGGTTAAAATGAGGCCAAAGTGAATGAGGGCAGACCTTTATCTAATATAACTGAAGCAAATTATGAGCAAAGGAAATTGAACACAGAGATAGAAGCCCAAAGACAGAAGAAGCCAGAGAATGAGACAGATGGCCATGTGACAGAAGCAAGGATGTAAACCTAGGAACACCAAGGGATGTGGCAAGCCAAGTCATCACCAGAACAACCCAGGAGAAAGCATGGCCTGTCAAGACAATTTTGACAGGCCATGCTTTCAGGGTGCTAACTTCCAAAACCATGAGACAACAAATTCCTATAGTTTCAGCAAACCGGTAATGATTTTTGCCACACCTGCCATGGAAAACTGTAACAGAATGTGTTCAACTCACAGTGAGTGGAGGAGAGGGTGCTAAAGAGCTAACTGAATACATCCAGCATAGACAGATCTAACTTTAATCACATGCTAAACAGAGAAGTCAATGCTTAGCCACCACAACAGAATAGAGTAAGACCCTGGTAACATAGTAATGCTTTCATAATTTCAAATATCCCCACAATTCTTCCAATGTTGTCAGCAATTATGCACATTCCTACATTTACTCTGCTAGCTCTGCACTTTCCTTATCTCTCCTCAAAGCTAACTTTGTAGAAGTCATGCCCAAAGGGACAAGTATTAGGAAACAATTAGTTTTGTCAGTAATTATGCATCTGTATCCTGTTGGCTCTCTGCCTTCTTTGTTCACTCCCACCATAAAATCCTGCCTTCTCCACCTGTCAAAGCTCTGTTTTACAAACCAAGTTGGACTTGTTCGAGTCATCCGTTCTTTGGGCTGTTGCACCCCCACATCTTGGTGGAAGACTGTCTTCCTACACAACCCCTCGCCTTTCTTGGAACAATCCTACCTGACATTACATGCTGCTTTCTGCCTAGTTTCAACACTCTTAAAGCATCACTAAAAGACAAGCACATGGAGGACATGGAATGCATCTTATTATACTCCTTCAAGAGGCCTTCTTAAAATAGGCCTTATGCAGGAGAAGGAATAATTCTAAATGAATTTTGAAATTGCACTATGAATTGGAGTGCATATTCTTCTGAACAGAGATGTTTTGTGATTATAAATGTTTTATTACCTTAAAATTATTCATAAGTCATGAGATTTACCCTAAATTCTATCTAAAAGGCAGGTCAGCATTTACTCCAGAATGTGTGTGTGTTTGTGGTTAGGGGGAATAGCAGAGGGAGGAAATGGGCAGAATTAGGTCTGGCTTTTTTCAATGTAATAGCTACATTTCTGATGTTAAGCTAGCAACACATGCACATGGATTTAAACCCACATTTGGATATATAACCTTCACTTCAAAATGTTTTGTTAAATATTTCACTAATATATAATTGACATCATGATTTTGGAAAGTCAGCATGCTAATGTAATAATAAGACACAGAAAAAATTTTAAACATATACCTATTGTGTGACCCTGGATTCTACTCTTAAGTATTGATCTGGGAGGAATGAAAGCATATCTCCTCATAAAGATTTACACTGAAATCTCATAACAGCTTATTTGTAAGAGCCAAAAACCCCTTCAAAAATCCCTTCAATAAATGAAGTGATAAACATATTGTGGTTTATCTATATAATGGAATGCTGCTATTCTGAAATGTAAAATAATAGAGTATGGACAGTGACTTGGATGAATCTCAAATAGTTCTCTTCTGTGAAAGAAGGTAGACAAAAAAAGAGGGCATGAATTTATATGAAATTCTAGAAAATGCAACCAGATTTTTAATGAAAGCAGGTAATTTTTGCCTGGAGAAGGGGGATAGAGCAAGAAAGGAAGGATTGCAAAGGGACATGATGAGATGTTTGGGAGCTGATGGATGGATGCTATTTTAATTGTGGTAATATTATCACAGGTGTATAGCTAGCTCAAAATTCTTAAATTGCACATCTTATATAGGTGGAGCATATCGTTTATCAAATGTAGCTCATTAAAATGTTAAAAAAAAACTACATAAAATTGCTGTAAATACGGCGGGCCAAGGTGGCTCAGCAGGTAAGAATGCTTGCCTGCCAAGCCCGAGGACCCGGGTTCGATTCCCGGTGCCTGCCCATGTAAAAAAAATAAAAATAAAAAAAAAATTAAAAAAAATTGCTGTAAATAATTTCATCCCCATATAAACTTTTTAAAAGAAAAGATAGGGTGTGCCATGGTGGAATTCTTGCCTGCCATGCCAGAGACCTGAGTTCAATTCTTCGTGTCTGCCTTTGGAAAAAAAAGTAAAAAATAGAAAATTCCATTACTTTAAAACTCCACCATTCATTTTACAAAGATATATAACCCCATTCCCAAAAAATGTTCCATTATAAAAATATATGCTCATTTTACTTGTGAATATAGGTACAAAAAATTCAAAATATAATACTAGGACAGGCAATGGTGGGTCAGTGACAGAGTTCTCACTGGCCATGTTCAAGATCCAAACTTGGTTCCTGGTGCCTGCCCATGTAATAAAAATAAGATAAGATAAAAAAATAAGTTATAAAAATATATAATACTAGCACCTAATCAGTTATTAAAAATAATAAATGCATTAAAATCAAATAGAATTTATTTCAGGAATACAAGAATGATACAGTATAACAATAAGTTTAATAAAGAAAAAAGTAAATGAGTATATTGGTTGATGTTGAGGAGAAATTTGAAAAAATAAGTTTCTCCTGATTTTCTTAGAATATTTTTCTCAAGGAAAACAAATTCCAATCTCAAATTAACATTCTAGCCATCATTTAAAAGCAAATTACTGTAGCTGTTCACTTTAAAGTTCAGAGTAGAACAAGGATAGCGGTTATTTCACATGGCTTTCAAATTTATTGATGATACAATATTTTAAAAATATTTACTATGTTCAAGTTTTAAGTGAAAAATAAAATTTAATATTATCATTACTTTGGAATGACTTAGCTATTTACTTAAAAAGAAAAATTCATCCAATTTGTAAAGAGAATCATTTAGTATATTTGGAGGCAATAAAGAAGTTTTATACCATAGTTTTATATAAATTGAGCATTTAAAACTTAATAGCTATGTTTTTTCTTGTTATAATTCAAGTTCTCTCACCATAAATGACTACAACACTGGATAAAATATTTGTAGCATTTCTTTTCAGATATTGAAAGACAGACAGCACTGGGTTGTGATCCCTAGGCAAGGGAACAAATGAAAAAGCTTTGCAATCTCTTTGACTTTCTATTTATAAACATTTTCCAGATATTAACATAGTGAAGACAAACAGAGAGTCACAGTTTTACTGAGCTGAACAGAGACAATGAAGTTTGGGAAAAGCAGTTGAAGATGCTAGAACATGCAGGCAAAATATCAGAAAAAGTAAAACTTTGGAGAACAACTTCTGAAATCTGCAAGGTAGCCCCTTAATGATTTATTTGTCTGAATAATAAACTCCTGTTGCATGTTGTGAGATTCCATGAGGCTAGACATGATACAACTACCAAGAAAAAAATTATCTTGCACTGACAAACTCAGATTTCAGAGATGTAGAGTTATGATGTGCCATATTGGGCAGGCTTGGTTAAACATTTACAGCATTCAATGGATTACCCAGAAAAGCCACACATTGGGAATATGGTTAAACTATCCCTAGCTTCAAGTCTACTCTAGATGTTACTAACAAAAATTTTTTTTAAATCCTCAAAAGGATCAAAACAAGCCTCAAAATGATCAAGCTTGTCTTATTATCTGAAAAAAATTTCTTAAATGAAGATAATATCTGGACTGGCAACAACATATTGTTCAAAATTTCCAGTATTCAATAATAATATATTAGCCATATGGAGTAGGAAACTATAACCCAATAATAAGAGAAAAATCAGCCTATAGAAAAAGACCCTGAAATGTCTCAGACAATGGAATTAGAGGCAATGATTTGGAGCAGCTATTAAAATATGGTCAAGGAATTGAAATACAACATAAAAATAAAGAAGAAAGAACTAGAAGCAAAAAAACATAGAATGCAAATTTGCAGGGCTAAAATGAGCAATACATTTACTTAACTGCATTAAAGCAGTATGATCCCTTCAGAAGTAAAAAAAAAATTGATGCATAGAGTAAACACACTGAAAAATTAATATAAACTCATTCACCTCTGGCAAAATATCAAGTTGTTTAAAATGCTTACTTTGAATCTCAGAAACAAAAAAGAGAAAGAAGATATTTTAAAAATTATAATGATAATTTTGAAAAATGATTAAAGCTATATAACCACAAATTTGAAACACCTAATTATCCTCAAGTACAGTACATATAAAAAAGCAGAATATATATAAAGAAAAACACACTAAGGTACATCATAACTAAATTGCTGAAAACCATTCATTAATGAAGAGATAACTATTATGAGTAGCCATGAAGGAAAAATAGTGCATACAGAGGAAAAAAAATAAATGATTTCTGACTTCTTTAAGGAAAAATTGAAGCCATAACACAATGGAATGCATCTTCAATGTGCTGAAAGAAAATTAAAGACTCAACCTAGAATTCTACATGCAATAAAACAATCTTTGAAGGTGCCATTTGAAAGCAAACAACAGAGAACTTATTGTCAGCAGAGCAGCATTATAAGAAACATTACATCATTAGGCAGAAGGAAAATGACACAAGGTACAAACTCAGATGAACACAGAAGAATGAAGAGTGTCAAAATAAAAACTATGCAAGTAAATATAGTTTTTCCCCTAATTTCTTTAAAATATAATCAACTGTTTAAATAAGAAGTCATATCAGAGTGTAAAAAGTTTTAAACACACATAGAAGTAATGCATACAGCAATAGTAAAAGAAAGAGGAGGAAGGGGGTGCAAGGGTAGTGCAGTGGTAGAATTCTCACATGCAATGTGGGAGACCTGGGTTTGACTCCTGGTCCATACACTTCAGCCCTCCCCCCAAAAAAATGAAAGAAAGAGGAGGAAAATAGAAGCATATTTTTACAAAACTCTTATATAAATGTTTCATAATATTATTTGAAGCTTTGCTATGATAAGTGAAACATACATCATGAATACCTCATAATGAAATGAAAGAGAGGAGAACTGGTGAACTAACAGAAGAGTTGAAAAAGACTAATAAGAAAGTACTTAATCCAAAATATGAGAGAGGAAAAAGCAAAAAAAGAAAAGAATGAAAAAGTAAACAAACAACAAGATAACAAATCAAATCTAAATACATAGCATCATGTTAGATTTATGTGGACCAATTAGATTTCAGATTGGAATTAAAAAATAGCTAAAATTAATAAGAGAATTTAACAAAGTCACAGGTTACAAAACTATAAGTTGTATGTTCACACACCAGCAAGCAAAAAAGTTGGAAAACTGAAATTTTAAAACGAAATGGAAATAATAATGAGAGCATCAATTCTAAGCTGCAAAGGGATGAATTATAAAAAGCAACGTGCAAACCCTGTATGATAAAAAATACAAAGCATTACTAAAACAATCAAGAAAACAAATTGAGAAATATCCTACATAAATGGATTACACAATTCAGTATCGCTAAAGTGTCAGTTCTCAACAAACACATATGTACATTCAACACAATGTCATTCAGATTCTCAGCAGACTATTTCTTTTTTGGAACTGAAAAGCTGTTTTTAAAAGGTGTATGGAAATGCACTAGGCCTAGAATTTCAAAAGATCTAGGGAATCAAAGATAGAGAACATATATTTTCTGATTCCAAGGCTTACTATAAAGTCAAATTAAACAGTGTGGTATTGGTATAAGAATGGATGCATAGGTTAATGAAGTAAAATATTTGTCTAAAAACAGACTCGTACATTATATTTAAAATAAAAATGTCAGGCAATTCAATGGGGGAAAGGAAAAACTTTTCAGTAAGTCGTGCAAGACAAATTGGATATCTTTAGGAAAAAAGAATCCTAATCCTCTCACACAATACACAAAAAGTAATTCAAAATTATTATATACCTAAAAGGAGCTGTAAAACTATTAATACTTCTAATAGAAAACTTAGAAAAACTATTTCTTGACTGTGATGGAGTGGAGGCTGTATGTATCCCAGAAAGCATCATGTTCTTTTAATCCATTCCTGGAGCTGCAGACCTATTGTAGGTGTCAGGTTTTCATTAAGTTATACCTGTTGAGATGTGACCTAGCCTATTCAAGATGTGTCATATTCCCCTTATTGGGGTCCATTATGAGAGGATAAAAGAGATCAAATTAAGAGAAACTCAAAGAAAAAGACAACAGAGAAGCTGAGAGACAAGGACACAGCTATAGAAGCTGAGAGAGGAAGCCACTGAAGCCAGAAATTGGAAGCAACAATGCAGAGAGAAGGACCAGCAGACACCATCATGTGCCTTCCATGAGAGGATAAGGAAGCAGGAACCCAGAGTTGGGTCCCAGAGGAACTAAGTGAAGACAAATAGATACTTAGAAAGGAAACCACTGGCATCAGAACTTGATAGCAATGGAACAGGGAACAAGGATGAAGAGATGCCAGCCATGTGCCTTCCCAGCTGACAGGTGTTCCAGACAGAATCAGCCTTTCCTGAGTGAAGTATACTTCCTGTTGATGCCTGAATTTAGACATTTTCAGTTTACATTATATTTGTAAACTTGCAAGCTAATAACTCCCCATTGTTAAAAGCCAGTTCATTTCAGATATATTGCATTTCTTCAGCTTTAGTAAAACAAAACAATGACCTATATGTAGACAAATATTTCTTAGAGAAGACACAAAAAGCAGTAACATATTAAAAAATAAAGCTTCTTCAAAATTAAAACTGTCTGCTCTTTAAAATGCATGATTAAGTAAAGGAAAATGTTAGTCATATTGGGAGAAAAAGATTTCAAAACATGTATCATTGGAAGGACATATCCAGAATATTAAAGACTCTTACCTCATTTATTAGATGAGAAACATAATTTAAGGATCAGTAACAGATTTGGGCAAACATTTCCCAAGGAAGGTACACAAATGACTAAGTACAGCAACAGATGACCATCATCTTTAGACACCAGGGAGAAATGCCATGTAAGACCAAACAATGATACAATTTCATACCTACAAGAATGGCAAAAATATATATAAAGATAAGTCTAAGTATCAACAAGGATGTAAAACAACCAGAAGACCAACACATGTCTGGATCAAGTATGAAATGATGTACAATTTTTGAAAATATTTTGACATCTTAACAATGTTAAATCTATATTTACACATTTACCATGTAATCCACTTGTTCACCTTTAGCTATTTAATGAAGATAGCTGAAATATTTTTGCATAAATACTTGACTATGTTCATAGATGCTTTATTTTATGATAGTTTATATTAGGTTTATAATAGTCTCAACTTCCATTACAAGGTGAATGGCTAAGCAATTTGTGGTATATTCATACAGTGGAATATTACTTAGAAGTAACTATAAATAAATGCTATATGGATAATTCTAAAATAAAATGGACTAAGTGAAAGACAAAGACAAGCCATATATCTTCATTATTACATTAACAAAAGATATATTTTCTAAATTCCATTAGTAAAAGATACAAATGATAGAAATTAGATCAGTGATTTTCTGGAATATGAGGAGGGGAAATGAACTGCAAAACTGCTCAGCAAACTTATTATTTTCAATAATAGAAACATTTTCTATAAATTGCTTTTGGTTGTAGCTATATGAGTGTATACATTTGTTAAATTCATCCAGCATTTCAGTAACAATGCATAAATTTTATTGAAGGCACATTATAATCCAATATAGATGATGTTAAAATTTTTAAACTTTCTTATAAACCAACCATAATCTTTTACTATTTAATGAATAATGAATAAATTAAAGCAAAAAATCAAAATTCTAAAAATATTTCTAAATAAGTAATAGAGTATTTCTTTGAAGGAATATATCCAACAATTTTTTCTTGGATATAAAAATTGACATGATAAAAAAGTAAATGAAAACAAACATCATGTTTAATTTTATTATTAATGCATTGTGTGCAATATTTTGTTCCAATTTAAATAAGAATTGATTTCTTCTGTGAAAGAAGAACTTCACTCCAAATTGTCTTGCATATTGATGTTAAGCAATATTTGCTAAAGATAATTAACTTTCTAAATTATACCTACACATGCAACTTTGCATGGATTTGTCTCTCTCAGAATAGGTTAGTATACACAGACTGATCATTAAACTAGAAACCAAAATGAAAATGGGCAAGGCTAAGATTTATAACTACAAAATTTTGACAGTTCATGGCAATACTGAACATATGATCACATCCTATTTTAATCATCCTCTATCTAATAAAAACTATACAAACATTGAATAAAGGTCTGAAACTATTCTGGAACAGAAAATGAAAGACAACATAACAAATACATTTTAAGTACTGTCACTTCACCCCCTTTCCCCTTTTTCCCCTCTTTCCCCTTTTGACATTAATTTCTTGCCTTAAATTCAGGCCTTAAATAGCAGTCAACCTTGTAAACAGCTTAATTTCATCACTCAAATGTGTTTCTAATTTGGAACTTAAAGTGGAGAACAAAAATAATTTATTGATCTCTGGTCACATGAAGGTGCTTAGCAGTTAATAACCAGATCTGCATTACAGGAAATAACCTTAATATTTAGCTGAAATCAAAGTTAAGTAAAACCACCTTGATGCATTACAGGTATCCTTCTTTGTCATGTACCAAGCTGGGATCTACATGAGCTGTCAGCATGAAAATGAGACAGTTGAACAGCTTCCTAAGAAGACTGGCAAAGTTAAGATCTAGTAAATGAGACAGAGATGAGGTCAGAGATGAGGTCAGAGATGAGGTAAGGAGATTTTAACTCCTATCAAGGATATATATAAAACACATGCAGCTTCAAGATCAAAGGCCAGGAATTACCAAAAGAGCAAAGGGATTGGTAGGTGGTGTATATACTTAGTAGAGGAAAAAATTCTAATGGTGTAATTTTGCATGGCTTTTTAGAAGATTCAAAGTATCTTTCTTTAAACATTTTTACAATACATAAACAAACCATCCACTGAACACAGAATTTAGCAGGGAGATAACCTAGTTATATGTCTGTATATCTTTCCTAATGGTTCAACTATAAACCTGAGAGAATAAAGAGGAAAGAGAAACTCTTCTAACATGGAAAAATAAATACCAATAAGTTGTCAATGTTGCCTTTTTAAAGGATGGATATGAGTGAGATGATCAGATTCAGAAAAGTCCAAAATGGGGAAATAATATTATACATAAACAACCACAGATAGTTCCACAGCTATTCCCTAGAAATTGGGAAATTCCATTCATATTCACAGAAGCTTTTGTTTTATAGCCACATTTTGTAAGGTGTGCCTTAAGTGAGAAAATTTACCTGTAGGAAAGAAACGAGGATGATATAGAAAGTGATGTGGCATTTATTTTCATTCCTACCATGTGGACTTGGTTTGAGTCTTATTTGTTGAGGCTTAAAAATTATTAGCACAATTCAAGAGACCTCACGAGATTAGGGTCACAATATTCCTACCACAGCACTCAAGATTCAAAGAGCAACAGAGTTTTCAAGCAGGCTTATGAAAGTTAATTTCATATGTCAACTTGGCTGAGTTACAGTGTTGAGTTGTTTGGTCAACAAGCACTGATCTGATGGTTACAGTGAAGGAATTTACAAAGATAAACAAGTCATTGATCATTTTATTACATCTATGGTTGATTGCATCTATAATCAACAAAGGAGATTGTTTTCAATGAGAAAAGTTTCGACTTCCAATCAGGTGAAGGCCTTAAAAGGAGAACTGATGATTTCAGCCATCACAAAGAAAAAAATTCTCTTTCCAGTCAGCTTTGCCTAGAGAATTCACTGCCACTACTGAGTTCCAAACTTGCGGGCTGCCCGATGGAATTGGACTTGCTAGTCTCAATTGCACTGTAAGTTTCTATAATACATATTATATATATTCATACACACATACACACACACATGCACACACACACACACACGCACATATATACATATGCTGTGGGTTTTATTTTTCTGAAGAACCCTCACTACACAGCACCCTTCACTTCACCTTTCTGGCAGCCCAACTGAGATACTAGGAAGAAAGGAAGCTTTAGAAGAATGAGGAGCGAGATCAAGAATCACTGGTGATAAAGGAGAATATAAGGCTTTGCTGACTGTTCTTCTAGGCAAAAGACCCAAGGAAATAGAATCTTGAGGAGGAGAGAAACAACTGTTTCTGAGGTAGAAAAGAGACCAATGCAAGAAGAAACTGAAAGAACCATTGTGATTGGAGCAGACTGAGGACCTGGATTTCATAAAATGAGATTTAAGAAGTGGATAGGAGCCAGATTACATAGGACCATGTAGACTGGGTTTAGAGTAGGTGCCATGGGCAGCCATGAAGGGTTTTGTGCAATGGGACTGACTAAATCCAAGCTTTTTTTTCGTACAATAAACCTTAAATTCAAAATTCACACTTCTTATTCTTAAAAAGTGAAAATAAATATATATGGTTAATTCAATAGTCTAAAGTGATGTGGTTAAGGTGGTGTGATGGTGGCTCAGTAGCAGAATTCTTGCCCCCCATGTCAGAGACCTGGGTTCAATTCCCAGAACCTGCACAGGCAAAAAAAAAAAAAAACAAAAAAAAAACAAGATGCAGTTAATTATTACTCCTTCATCTTAATTGTACATACATACACCATAAATGATTTTGAAATAAAAAGAAACATCAACAGTCAATGTTTTCCTGTATTCTGAGAGTTGTTGAGCACTGAATCATGTTCCTTATACAAAGCATTTTTAGGGAAGGTCACAGAGGCTCAAGGGCAGAGATCTCATCTTTCATGTTAGAGACCCTGGTTTGATTCCCGGTGTCTGCCCATGCTAAAAAAAAAAAGCATGTTCAGGTCCCACCCAATTTCCGGTCCTGCAGATTTGAATCCATTTGTAAACAGAAATAGGAAATTTGAAGATGTTTTTAGTTGAGATGTGCACAAATTTTATGAGAGTAAGCCCTAACCCAATATGGCTGAAGTCCTTCTAAGCAAAGAAAATTGGACACAAAAGGAGAAATCATGGAGAACAGCCAGAAACAGAAGTCATCAGCATCCAGAAGAGAAAGAACATGCCATCATGTCTTTAATAAGGTGAATAACCAAAATATATTAGTTAGGGTTCTGTAAAGAAATAGAATCAACAGGAAATATCTATAAGTATAAAATTCATAAAACTGTCTCACATAAACATGAGAAGGTAGAGTCCAAAATCCATAGGGCAGGCTGTGAAGCTGATGACTCTGATTGAGGGTCTGGATGAATTCTACAGGAGAGGCTCACTGGCCTAAGCAGGAAGTGAGCCTGTCTCTTCTGAATCCCCCTTAAAATGCTTCCAGTGATTAGAAAAAGTATCATTCATAGCATAAGACACTCCTCTTGGCTGATTAGAAATGGAAATCAGCTGTGGATGCAGCCAACATGATCATGATTTAATTCTATGAAATGTTCACATAGCAAGAAGGCCAGCACTTGCCCAATGAGAAAAACAGGTACTACCACCTAGCCAAATTGACACATGAACCTGATCATTACAGTTCAAGCCCTGTCAACTTGGCAACTGTAAACATTACCTTAAACCACACCTAATTTCTAAACAGAAAGCAATAAAAGACACATTTTTCCCTCACCTAACAATACTCAACTCTCCTGCATATAACCAGAAACACATTGAATCTTCCCAGAATAGGGTTCAAGACCTTGGGTAATATTCATTATTAAACTTGATCTCTTACAACTTAAACAGTTTAACATGAGCAAAACAGTATTACAATCCTCATTTCTTTAACTAATCATGTGGCCAGAGTTCATATTTATCACTACTTTCTTCCACTACCCATTCCATGTTTCCTTTACCCTCAACAAGTACTTCAGCTGGTTGTTGTTTTTTGCCTGGTGAGGTGACCCAAACCTTCATTTCTGAAGTTTCAGAGCCATTGGTAGTCCTGCCTGGATTGGGTTGTTGCAGTTTTCCATTGATTTTAATCACAGGGCATGACAGTACTAATAGACACCCTAGGGGATTTCCTACATTCCAGGAAAACACTTCTTTAACTCCATTGTGCAATTGCAGTCCTATTTCCCCCTGATAGGGTCAACCACCCCAGAAAGTAAAATAATCCCCTTCTTGGCTTGTTGATCAGGGGCATGAGTAACCTAAAGTGACCAGGTGACAGTCTTTGAGATTCCATTTCAATGGAATCATTGCTGTTTCTTCTGGTGGAAACAACCCCTCTTTTTAAACTAAATCCCATAGACCAGCAGAGCTCAATGTCACAGGGACAGGAAGCAAAAATTTTCCTAGTGGATCACTAAGGGTAATAGCGAGTAGTGCCACTCCCATTTCCACCCTTTGGTTCCTGGACCCATGGAACCTAAAGCTATGTGAGAAACAACACCACAAAGTGGATGCTGATTCAGAATATATACAACTTCTTGGAGAACATTGCCCCAGCCACCTAGTTGGCACCAAAATTAACTTTTCAAAAGGCCATTCCACTGTTCTAGCAATCCAGCTGCTTCTGAATTATGGAGAACATGGTGTAACCAGTGAATTTCATGAGAATGTGCCTATTCCCAAACTTCATTTGCTGTGAAGTGTGTTCCCTGATAAGAACACAGCATTCTGTGAGGTATATCATGATGATGGATAAGGTATTCTGGTAAGTCTACGGATGGTAGTTTTGGCAGAAGCATTGCATGCAGGGAAAACAAACCCATATCTAGAGAATGTGTCTATTCCAGTTAGAAGTAATTGCTGCCCCTTCCATGAAGGGATTGGTCCAATGTAATCAACCTGCCACCATGTAGCTGGTTGGTCATCTCAGGAAATGGTTCCATATCGGGGGCTGAGTGTGGGTCTCTGCTGCTGGCAGTTGGACAAAGAGTAGTGGCTGTAGCCAGGTCAGCCTTGGTGAGTGGAAGACCACGTTGCTGGGCCCATGCATAAATTCCATCCCTACCATTATGACCACTTTGTTCATGAGCCCATTGGGCAATGATAGAAGTGGTTGGGGAAAGAGGTTGACTGGTATCCACGGAACAGGTCATATTATCCATTTGATTATTAAAATATCCTCTGCTGAAGTCACCCTCTAGTGCACACTCATATGGGACTCAAATATCTTCTTGCATTCAGTCCACGCAGAAATGTCCACAACCCTCTTCCCAAGACCTCTTTGTCACTTATTTTCCAATTATGGTCTTTCCAAATTCACTGACCATCCAGTAAAACCATTAGCAACAGCCTGGGGGTCAGTATACAAATTCACCTCTGGCCAGTTTCCCTTCCAAGCAAAATTAACAACCAGAGGCACTGCTTGAAATTTTGCCCACTGGGAGAATTTACTCTCAGCAAATTCCTTCTCCTTCAAGGATACCCCAGAAAGGTGTTGGAGTGCTGCAGCTGTCCACTTATGGGTGGTATCTGCATATCATACCAAACCTTCTGTAACCAGGCCTGAGTTTTCTCTTCTCAATCAATTCACTCCCCAAGGAGCTCCCCAAGAGGCCATACTCTCATCTGGGAAAGAGAAGGTAATGTGGCAGGAGTGGAGATGATGGGTATTTGGCCCACTTCCTCATGTAACTTACTTGTGCCTTCAGGACCTGCACTGACCCTATCTTGAATATGCCACTTCCATTATATTATGGAGTGCTGCTGCATATGCCCAATTTTATGGCTTGATGGGTCAGACAATACCCAGCTCTTGACAGGTAACTTAGGTCCATGGTAACTTGGTGACCCACAGTTAAACATTCAGTCTTTACTAAGGCCCAGTAGCAGGTCAAAAATCTGTTTCTCAAAAAGAGAGTGGTTATCTGCA
This sequence comes from Tamandua tetradactyla, assembly GCF_023851605.1. NCBI lineage: Eukaryota > Metazoa > Chordata > Mammalia > Pilosa > Myrmecophagidae > Tamandua > Tamandua tetradactyla. The sequence goes on from NC_135332.1 coordinate 79,379,887, forward strand.
GAAGATGGTAAGGCTTTGCTCCAAAATCCTATGGTCTACATTGGGATTCTTCTATAGGGGCCTGGCAAAGGCTCCAAACAGCATCTCTATTTGCCACTAACACTTTCAGCACCATTGGACCTGCTAGATCATATGGTCCAAGTGGCAAGGCAGCTTGCACAGCAGCCTGGACCTGTCACAGACCCTCGTCTTATTCATGTTCCCACTCAAAATTAGCAGCTTTCTGGTCATTTGATAAATTGTGCCAGAGTAGCACACCAAAATGAGAAAATATTGTTGCCAAAATCCAAAGAAACCAACTAGGCATTGTTTCACTTTTTTGGTAATAGGAGGGGCTATGTGCAGCAACTTAACCTTCATCTTTGAAGAAATATCTCGACATGCCCCGCACCACTGGATTCCTAGAAATTTCACTGTGGTGGAAGTCCCCTGCATTTTTGTTAGATTTATCTCCCATCCTCTGACATGCAAATGCCTTACCAACAAGTCTAGAGCAGCTGCTACTTATTGCTCATTAGGTCCATTCAACATGATATCATCAATATAACGGACCAGTGTGATGTCTTGTGGGTGGGAGAAATGATCAAGTCCCTGTGGACAGGTTTATGACATAGGGCTGGAGATCTTATGTACCATGATGTAGGACTGTGAAAGTATATTGCTGACCTTGCCAGGTGAAGGTAAACTGTTTCTGGTGGTCTTTATAAGCAACTATTGAGATAAAAGAATTTTCCAGATCAATAGCTGCATACCAGGTACCAGGGAATGTATTAATTTGCTCAAGAAATGAGACCACATCTGGAACAGCATCTGCAATTGTGGTTACTACCTGGTTGAGCTTAAAATGATCCACTGTCATCCTCCAAGACCCATCTGTTTTCTGCACAGGCCAAATTGAGGAGTTGCATGGTGATGTGTTGGGAATCACCACCCATGCTTCCTTCCAGTCCTTAAGAGTGGCATTAATCTCTGAAGCCCTCCAGAAATTCGGCATTGCTTCTGGTTTACTATTTTGCTAGGTACAGGCAATTCTAATGGCTTCTACTTGACCTTTCCCACAATAATAACCCTCACTGCATTAAGTTAGAGAGGAAAGGTGGGGATTCTGCCAGTTGCTCAGTGTGTCTATTTCAACTATGCTTTCTGGAACTGGGTAAATAACAACAGAATCGTTCCAGGGGACCACTGGACCCACTTTGAGATGGATCTGAACTAAAACTGCATTGGTCACCTGACCTCCATAAACCTCCACTCTCATTGGTGGACCAAAGTGATGTTGTGGGTCCCCTGGAATTAATGTCACTTCTGAACCAGTGTTTAATAATGCCCAAAATATCAGATCATTTCCTTTTTCCCAATGCACTGTTACCCTGGTAAAAGGCCATAGGTCTCCTTGGGGAAGGCTTGGAGGAAGATTAATGGTATAATTTTGTGACAGTGCAACAGGGTTCTCCCCCAAAATGAACCTGGCCTCCCCTTCATTCAAGGGGCTCTGAGATCTGTAAGTTGTCTCAAGTCTGGGATTGAGTAAGGGACCATTGTAATTCAAGTTAAACTTCTGTTCATTTGAGCTAGAACCCTTTTGTTTATACAACTCAAGCAAGAATTTAGTAGACTGCTCAACTATTATACTTCTAGGTACCCCATGACTACTAGTCAATGCCATAAATCTCTGAGTCAGATTATTTTGACTCCTGCTTTGAGTTTTTTGTCTATTATAATAGCAAGGTCCACCCTGTTTTGGTGATTATATGCTGCCACCTGGCTTCTGACAACTTGGAATCTTGTCATTCTCATTATGTTTAAGGATTCTAGCTGAGTAACAGCACTTCCCACAGTAATATCTGATCTACAGAGAAGTTCAAGTATGAGCTCTTCAGGGATGATGGTGCTAGTCTCACAAATTAATTTCTTATGGTTCTGGTAAAAGCTGCATCCTCTGGACATTCCTGGGGTATAACAGCAGGCTTTGCATGATAAATCTATGTTAACATTTCAATCTCTTTAAGCATCTGGGTCCCCTCATCTACATTATACCAGGGCAGTTCTGGGATTTCAACCTAAGGTAATGTTGGCCACCTTTTGACCCATGTTTCAGCCAACCATCCAAAAAACTGTTAATACCTTTTCTAACCCCTCAAGCTGTAACACTGAATACAGAACCTCTGCTTAGTGAGCCCATATCCATAAATTTAGCCTGATACAGCCTTATATTCCTCCTGCCATTATCCCACACCCTTAAAAACCATTGCCAGAATATTCCCCTGATTTCTGTCTGTATAAATTGGAAAACTCACATAGTTCTTTTGGAGTATAATGTACCTCTTCAGTTGTGATACTTTATACCTCACCTTTAGGGGCCTGTTGGGATTTTAGTTTAGTTATGTCTGGAAGAAATGAGGGGTGGTGGTGGTAGGTCATGAAAAGAATTAGAAGTATCTTCCAAGCCATTTGCTCCAGGGCATTCATTTGCAGTTTCATATGGTGGAACAGATTCATCACTCTAGGGCTAATTGCTTCAGGTGGAGGTTGGGTGACCAACTCATCAGGGCAGTCTGGAGGTGGGGCAGCTATATCCCCAGGGCAGACCATTACAGGGTTGTCTAGAGAAAACTCAGCATGGCCTAGGATTTCAACCTCTCCACCTAAATCATTATCAATCTATATGTACCATCCCATTTTTCAGAGTCCCACTCCTTTCTAATCAAAGCCCTCACTTTTACTGCAGACACTATGTAAGATAGAGATTTCAGTTTACATTGTAAAGTTGTTACTCTAACAATAAGATTCTGAATCTGATTTCTGGAGACCTCAAGTCTACAGCTACAGGAAATAAAATTTTCCTTCAAGATACTCAGTAATGTTTTCATTTCTCAGATAGTGTGAAAGCTTCTCATTGGAAGCCTTAAGCCCAGCTCTTTCACTCATTAATGCATACAGTGTATCTAAAAACAACCAGGCAGCATTACTACACCTCCTATTTCCACAAAACTCCATAAAGTTCACAAAAAGATTATTCCCTAGAGTCTGGCTTCATACAGGCAAAGCATTAGAAGAATTGATGGTGATATTTTGGCTATCACTTTTGTCAACTCACCCCATGGATTGGCAGTACCATTCTGATTATAGGAATCAGAGTCCTTTGTTCCTCTGAGTACAGTCAGAGAAGAAAACCAATCATTCATACCAATTTTTAAGATTTAGTTTCCTAAGAACTTCTCCTAGTACCAAGCTGTATTAGTTGCTTTTCTAGAGAAACAAAATCAACAGGAAATATCCATAAATATAAAATCTATAGAAAGTACCTATGTAACCATGGGGATGTAGAATCCACAATCCATAGGGCAGGTTTCAAAGCTGATGACTCTGATGTAGGGTCTGGATGAACTCCACAGGGGAGGTTTGATGGCTGAAGCAGGAAGAGAGCCTGTCTATTCTGAATCTTCATTAAAAGGCTTCCAGTGATTAGATTAAGCATCACTCATTGCAAAAGACACTCCCCTCAGCTGATTATAAAAGGAATCAGCTGTAGATGCAGCCAACATGATTATGATTTAATTCTTTGAAATGTCCTCATAGCAGCAGACAAGCCTGCACTTGCCAAACCAGACAAACAGGTACTGCCACCTGGCCATGTTGACACATGAACCTGACCATGACACAAAAAGATTGCCAGCCAGCCAGATGATACTGATCCTAAGAGAAAGCAAGCATTCTAGCCTTTGAAACCATGAGCCAGTGCATTTCTGTTGTTAAGTGAACCCATTGTAAGGTTTTTATTTTTACAGCTGAGAAACTAAATCAAGGGTTTGTGTTAAGTACCTATATAGACAGAAGTCTTTGATTCTGTTCTATAAGAGGAGAATAGGGTGATGAGAGCATTTGAAATCTGAAGCAGTGACTGCACCTTATGGTTCAGGTATGTATAGGATAATTTGAAGTGTCACCTCTTAGCAAAAAGAGTGCCATATCTCTACTGCAACTGATACCCACAAACTACAGATCCTAAACAGACTACACCCTGTAACTGTGTCTACAGTTTGTGTCCTTCCTCCACAGTGGCAACAGGCTTTTAGCATCTCCACCCTAATCCAGTTCCTAAATTGAGATAAAAAGGCTTACTTTGGAATAGAGGACAGAATCAGAAAGTAATGTGCAAAGTTTAAACATGATGAGTGCCTATCATGTATCATGTTAGAGTTGGGACAAGTTGGCAGGTTACATCAGAACTCAACTATTCCCTTTTGGAAGACTGCATCCTGGAAAAGCTGGACATTGGGGTTCATGGGATGGAACATTTAAGATAGTCCATGATCTGAGCTTGAACTGTGGAGACTTACTACAATCCTGCAATCCAATAGAATCATCATAGGCTTTGTGACAGTTATCTAACTGATGTTAGAATCTTTCTCAAATTAAGAGCGTTTCCTCTAGAACAAGGGGAATTGCTGCCACAGGTGCTGCCTAAGTATATTTCTTGCATCTTCATCATAGCCTGTTCTGCAAGTGTATTTTGCCTCTTTTAGTTCAAAGAACATATTGTTATCTTTGGTCTGTACTTTGACTACCTGCAGCATACACAAAAGCCCCAAATCATGGGCCAGGAAACTAATTGGGAGATGTCTTAACTTGTCAGGTCTCCCATAACAAAAACCAGACACTGGTTGGCTTAAGCAATGGGAATTGATATCTCACAACTTCGGTGGCAAGAAGTCCAAAATCAAAGTCCCACAAGGCCATGCTTTCTTCTGGAACCTGTAGTGTTCAGGTACTCAATCTACTTTGCCACAATTCTTGGGCTTTTTTGGCCTGCACCTCTGCCCTGCCTGACAATCTGTCTCATTGATCTCCTCCTTGGCTTTCTCTGACTTCTGGCTTTTACTGACTAGCTGAGTCCAAATTTACTCTGCCTCAGAAGGAATGCTGTCATATGGATTAAGTCTCATATGAATCAATTTGGCATTTTCTAAATAGGATCTTCAAACATTCAATCACAATTAATTCCATACCTTAACTAGTAATAACATTTTCAAAGACCCTATTAACAGATGGGTTCACACCATCAGGAATACAGAAAAGACTTTAATATGTCTTTGGTGGTACACATGATTTCATCCCCAATAGGGAAGAAAAGACTGACAAACATGGTGCAAACTAAGTATCCACTTTCCTAGACCTAACAAGGAGCACATCTTTCCAGGATTCAGGTGCAATTCAACATTCTTTGGTCACATGGGCCACAATAAAAGGACCTGAACACAGCCATGTTGTGGATCCCAAATGCCTTGAGTTTTTGATACTCTACAACTGGTAGGCATTTGAGAGCAAGAAGTTGTCTTTTTTCTGTATGCCACTCTTGCTGGGCACCTGGAAGGGGCTGAGCAAATACTTCACTCTCTAGCCTTCAGTTATCACAATGGTCTGAGAACAGCATTCCTAACATACCAATATTCCTACAGCACAAAGGGAGGTTCTGTCAGGGAACCAATACATTATTTCTTTCATGTGGCCACTGGAAACTGGATATGGCTCTCAAGTTCCAGAGGAGGTTAGTGAAATTATAAGTGCTGGAGACCTACTTCTCCACATCACAACTCTGAAACAATGGCATATCCCCAAATATCAAAGAGAAATGAAGTTCTATTCCCCTATTTGAGTAGAAACTTGCAGTAATAAATCCCCAATTTTCCTATGATTTGATAGCACAATAATGTTTGTGTTTTATCTTAAGGATGCTATCTCAGGATGGTAAGCAGGGGTAAGATAAAAGAGGCAATAACCTACTTTGACTGTCTATTGGACTTTCATCTGGCCTGTGATTTATTAACTACTGCCTGGAACAACAGACTCTCAAATGAGCTGACACGGATGAGTACTGAAGGCTGAGAGAGGAGAAATCTCCCTCTTCTGACTTATGGTGGGGCTTATATGTGCTGTGGGGTCACAACATTCCTGCGTTTGAATTCCATCTTTGTCACTCCCTCGATAAGACGAAGCCTGAGACACCAACCCTCTTAGCCTCAATTTCCTCATCTACACAGTGGATCTTACATCATTAAACTCACAAAGTTGCTGTACAACTTAAGCTACATGTTATACTGCCTAATGTGCCATTTATAATAGAGTTGGGGGAGTTCTGCATAATCTCCATTCATTGCTCTCAAAATTGCAATATTAGCCAAAAATGCTAAACATAAATCCTTACACAGGAAAGTAAAATCCCTACACATTTCAAGTTATATTAAGATCACATTTGTTTCTGATTAAATAATGGTGGGGGAGATAATATATGAGACAAGTAAGAGATATGGTGTGGAAGGGGGGTGGGATGGTGAAGCAGTGTACATGGAAAGAAGTGGACAGGTTAGAGACATTTTGATGAACATGGCATCAATATGATCAGTTAGAGTTGGGGGGTGAGGAGAAAAGAGAACATTCCTTTTGGAGAGGATTATCTTTCAGAAGTTAAGAAATTTATAGATACAAGCAAAAAAGTGTTCCTTTGTGTCTAGTGAAGTCTACATTTGTATATATGTGTACATATACATGCACATATATGTACACAAACACAGCTACACAAAATGGAAATGATCATTCATTTAATTAGTCATGTTCTTTGCTATTCCAAAGGAGACCAATCAAGAGAAGAGAGCAAATCAGAGTAAGAAAATAAAACATCCTGAAAAATTGTTATACTTTTAAAGTTATGAATCTTTTTATAGTATTACCATATGTGCTCTACAATGTGATTTTATTGATACTTTTTTCTCAAGCATATCACAAGCTATTTCAATTATATGTATTTACTATAACTTTATTGCACTATTCAAAACTTATAGAATACCTGCAAAATGTACTTTGTAATTGTAAGCATATTTTTCTTAAGAAGAAAAGTGTCTTTGCACATACAGAATGTATCACTTTCAAACACACAAACACACACCTCTGAATCTAGAACTCAAAATTAGTAGTTTTGTTTAGTTTTACTAATTCTTAGGATGGAAGAAAATTAGGATTTGTTAACGTAATTATCTAATCCAACACTCAGTTGATAAGTGAATAAATTTTAATCCATGGGAGTCAAATGATTAGTTCAACATACATATTAAACTACTGGCTGATCCCATGTCAAAATTTCCAGTAATTTTCCAGTCTATTCTTCTCTGCATCCATTTCATTCTTCCCTATCCTATTTTAATACTTTTTTACTCTTTTCACAGTGTAGGTATATTCAGATCTATGTACCCCAGAGAAGAACATGTTCTTTAACTTAATCCATTTCTGTGAGCATGAACATATTTTTAGACTTTTTGATGTGGTTACTTCAGTTAAGGTGTGCCCCACCTCAATCAAGAAGTGTCTTAATCCCAGGACTGGATTCCTTTAAAATCAGAATGAAATTCAGGGAGAGAGAAGTCATAGAAGGAGCAGCTAGAACCTGAAATCCAACAGAATCCAGAAGAGATGGAAGAGGCCAGGAGAGGCTGGCCATTATGTGATAGAGGAGTACGGATGAAGTCCATATGAGTGAGGCATGATAATATTTGATTTTTTGTTTCTGACATTTCATTCAACATACAGTCCTTAAGGTTCACATACTTAGTTGCATAGCTCATAATGTCATTGCTTCTTGGGGCTGTTCAGTAGTCCATTGTATGTATACACCACAGTTGTTAGTGTATCCTTAGGCTAACTCCATTACTTGTGGATAATGAACACTGCCACCATAAACCCCAGTGTGCAAATGCCCATTCATGTCCCCACACTCAGTTCCTCCAGGTATAGAATGAGCAATGGGATTCAGAATAATATGACAACCCCACCCCTAGTCTCTTGTGGAACCATCACACTGCCCTCCAAGGGGCTGAATCTTTCAGTTTCCCTACTGATAGTGAATAGATGTATATCTTTCTCCACATTTTCTCCAGCACTTGTTTCTCTCTGATCATTTTTAAACAGTTGTTTTCACATATCATACAAGGCATCCTAAGTAAATTGACATGTCTTTGCCACCATGATCTATAGGAACACATTTCCATTTCTTCCACTGAGATTCCATATCCCTCCCCTATGCCCTCTACCTGTTGACATTTATTTGGAATAATGCCTTTGCCATAACTGATTTTGATGAGACTTTGTACTAAGCACTTGTTTCTGATATCACTTATGGCTTTTGGGATATTGTAGTGGAATGAATATATTTTGCAGCTGGAAAAAAATAAGTCTTTGAGGGGTGGGGGTTCAGAGAGTGGAGTGCAGTGGTTTGAAGCCATATGTACCCTAGGAAGATATGTTCTTAAATGTAATCCATTCCTGTGGAGCCCATTGTGAGTAGGATTTTTTGATAAGGCTACTTCAGTTTAAGATGTGGTGCACCTCATTTAGGATGAGTCTTAATTCTCTTACTGAAGTTCTCTATAAGACAGTGAAATTCAGACAGAAAGCTGAAATCAATGAAATCCAGTAGAGAAGGGAGAGACTGGCAGACTCTGACATGTGCCTTACATGAGACAAAAGAGCCAAAAATCTCCAGCAGCCAGTCTTCTGGAATAAAGCATCATCTTGATGCCTTAATTTGGACATTTTCCCAATCCCAAGACTGTTAGCTGATAAGTTCCCACTGTTTAAGCCTCCCCATTTCATGGTTGCTTCAACAGCCTAGGGAGATAAAACAGGATAAGAGAACCAGAGTTGTATATAATCTCAGCAGTGACATTTATATCTATATCATTTAGTGCATGTGGGTATATTTTTTCCTGGAATTCCTGCACATATTCATATTCAAACATTTTTTCCTTTCCCTGGATTCCTTCATGACCTGGCATGCATCACATTATGAAAAGGGTTTCCCTGACTCACTACTTAGATTAGCCACAACATAAATTCTAGCATCTCCCTTTGCACATATTTTGTTAAAGGATTTAATGAAGTATTATTTACCAAAAACTCATGGAATCCTCCATTTTAAGTGTAGATGTCAATGAATTTTTGTAAATGTACAGTTGTGTGACCATCATCATAATTCAGTTCTAGCACACTTCTATTTCCCCCATGACTCCTTTCTGTCAGCTCTGCGGTGGGTTCTCACTCTCAGCACCAACTAAAAACAAATATCAGTTTGACTTCTGCTTCTACAGTTTCCTAGAAATTTCATATCAATAAAATCACACATGTGGTCTGTGGTGTCTAGGTTCTTTCAGGTAAGAAAAATGTCTTGATATACACCCATATTTTTTGCATGCGTTGGTGGTCCATTTCATTTTATTATGGGGCTGCATTCCTTTACATAGATATGCACTCAGGCTATTTCCAGGTTTGTTTGAGGTTCTCTCTCTTCTTTAATATTATTGCTCATATTCTTAAATTTTGCACAAAGTAGTAAAGAGATACCAGAGCTATCCTTGTGGTCTGATATAATACTTCCCATTGCTTCTAAAATCATAAGGGTTTGTGTGGGATTTTAATTTTATTTTTTCCACTTAGTTCCCAAAAATAAGAAAAAATTCTCAAGAGATTTAATAGTAAGTGCATGTAATCATTCAATTTTTATAGCTGAAATTTCCTAACTATAAAGAGTACCCTTTGTCCCCAGTAGGAAATGTTTGTAACATTATTAATGTGTTTGTATGTCTGATTATTTCATTATCTGAAGCATTCAGAATCTATGAGTAAAGGAATTTTATTGAGTTGCTGTTTCTCTAAAAGTTCTTACTCCAGTTTTCCCCAAACTTGATGAGCAAAATTCATTATTTCTTATTTTTCTATAATGCCATTAAGATTATGTCACATGCAAATAAAAGTAAAATAAATTTAAAAAGCTTGTTTCAAGTCTCTAATAACAGTTAAAGGACACTAGACTTCAGTAAATTATTCCTATCTCTAAGAAATTATGCAGTAATAGGTATAGTTCATACTACTGACCATTAACTTAAAGCAGTACTACATACCTTCTTTCATACTTCATGTAATGGTTTCTGACAAGATGTTCACCAAAGTTGTGATTCAGCAACTCTAGAAAATTGACTCCTCTGATTTTCCACCTTGGAAGATCAACTCTGGAGAGCCTTTTGTCACATTTTCATATTCTCTAACCCTAAGAGCCAAAACCATTAACAACTAAATAGCATTGTCTCAGATGGAAATCACTATAAAAACATATGTAAAAGCATTATTTGACATTGATACTCAAAACTAAGAACAAACCATGGCATAAATCACATAGATGACATAAAAATTGAAGGAAAAGTATAGCCTAGATTTTTCATATAGAAATTTATGACCCATTTTTCAGTGTTTTGAAGACTCCACCTATGCTTTGATTTAGAAATAATCACTGGAATAGCATATTTCAGTAACAATACAACTTAAAATCTATATCCATCTTGCATTTATGATATATGTTAAATTTTCTCCAATAGCAAGATGCCATCAGAATGGGAAATAGCATTTAGGTCTTAGTTTATGTGTTTTATTTTCCCCATCTGACCAGAGATGTCCATTATTGGTGACTATAATGTCTTCTTTTTATGGTTCTTAAAAAAGGTTTCAGTATAGTTTCTTATAAATTGTATGTCTTGATACCTATTTTCTCTCAAAAAAGCTGAAGCATTAGCTAATACAGTATTTTTAGTGTATTGCAGAATTCAAATTGAAACAAACCAAAAATATACCTTACTCTGTTACTTACAGAACCATAGTTTCTTTCTAACTTCTCTCTGCTTGAAGTGTAATCCCAAACAGCTTAGATCACATACACCATTCAGAGAATGTCCTATTTGTTCCATTTTGCCTATCTTTAGCAGTGACCTAACTATGGTAAATACTTTATAATGAATTTTCAATCTCAAATATTTATTTGATCCTTAAAGGAAATTTAAGTTAAAGTTAAATGGAAATATATCAGTCATGTAATTTGGATATAAGTGAGAATAGATAAAGAGCTATTAAGTGTGATGCGCTCCTTTTTCTAACACTGACAGATAACTAATGAGTTTAAGAAAATAAGATGAACAAATTATTCTGACAATACTTAAATAGAATTTAAGTTGTGAAAAAATTCTTTCCACCATTTAATTTTGTGCCACATGGGCAGCTATACAGATCAACCTACCCATATTGCCTCTTTTTATCAGTTAACTGTGGAAAATAGTTGAGAGTGGCTTACTTATCTCATTTCCAACCACCTTGCAATTTCTCCCCTCAGCAGGTTAGAAGTTAGAAAAGGTAAGCTACCTTTCTTATGACCCCTTAAAGCTCAAATGCTTTACCTGGCCTAGTGTCCACCCAATAGATGGCCATCTGAGATTGTGCATGGATAAAGGAACATTGAGAACTGTTCCATGACCTGGTTTCTAAAGCTTTTGCCCAGAAATGCACATATTCTTTCAACTCCTATGTATTGGCTCACATTTATTTTACAAGACCAAGTCACATGGCCTAACCTTAACCACTTGTGTTGAGTATAATTGCTCCCAGGAAGGACAGCAAATATTTAAAAACAATGATATAGTGCTTTAAAGAGAACAGTAGTCTTATTTACATCAGTGAATGAGTTGTAGGGAAATAAGAATAGAAGAGTGAAGCTAATTGGAAAATTATTTTCAATGTCCACCCTAGATTGGTTTCTACAGAGCACCTGGAGTTGGGAAGAATGTGATATATTTTGGTAGAGTCAACATGGTTTGTTGGCAGAATAGATGTGGAGGATTAAGGAAAGGGATCATTCAAATATGACTTCTAGATTTTTTATTTCATCAGTGATGACAAGCATGAATGCAATAAAAGGTAGAATTCAGGAATGATGCTTTACTATGAAGGAGAACTAAATCATTCTTTCCACAACTTTCACATCAAAGGTGCCAGGAGATGATGGATCTACATCTGTCTTCCCAAGCATTAAAGAATAGGTAATACCTACATTGTGTAAATTGATCCAGGGCCAAAGAAATATATTTTGCAAGTATAGTGTAATATTGATAACAAAGCTTAATAGAATGCTGAAGACACAGGTTCAATTTCTGGCGCCTGCTCAAACAAGAAAAAAAAAGCTTAATGGGGAAAGCACTAAAAAAGGAAATTTTAGCCTATCTGTAATTTCAATGTAGATGCCTATTTGTAAAATATAAATTCATACTAAGCAAACTTAATTCCAAATAATCTGAGGGTAATAATGCAAATAGTGCCTAATCCAAAAACACATGAGTGATTAAAAATTTAGGAAATCACTAATGTATTAAACAAATGAATAGGTCAAAACAGCATGTTAATCATATCACCTCTTACCCATCTCTCTGAGATATGTATGCCAGAGCCTCTATTCTTGGAATTTCTTTCCCAGATGTTTTGCCTAACAGTTAGGCAGTTAAATAGAACAATGTGATTCAATTACTTTCTACTCAGTTTTTCCCAGTCTCAGTCTCTAGTGGATAATTTGTAATTCAGTGATCTCCAATTTAACAGACTCTCAGTTAATGGGCCCCAAAGATTTCCATGCAGGATTAATTGCTTTAGGGGACTTCCACAGAGGAGACAATGAATGCCTTTGAAGTTTTCATGCAATGTTTCTTGCTTCTTTATTCACTATCAACAGTGGATTAAAAAGTTAGAATAAACCCATATTGTAAACATTGAAAGAAAGAAAAACTACTTAGAACTAATTGAGTTTATTTACTTATTCCTTCACTTACTCAATGAATACTTAGAGTTTTCCTAAGATGTTCTGAACACTGTGCTGGCTCTAACCAGAACTTATGTGGCACTATAGTGTAACTTGAGTGTCTTGTCCTCTCTAACACACAGACCCCTCATTATGAATCCCCACATATGTACAACAGCAAATGAAAGCTTTTTAATTCCAGTTCCACAGAGCAAACACTCCTCTCAGTGTTCTTTGCTTCCGCTTCACTGTGAAGCCAGAATCTATGTATGGTCTCTTAAGACAAGTGCACTCCCCTTAATTGCCACCAAAAGCAGTTGCTTCATACCACTTTCACATGCAAGAAAGTTAGATGTGGATGCTAAATGGTTCAGACTGAGCCTCTTACATCACCTGTGCCATTAACTTAACTTCCTACCTCATGCAAGCTGAAACGATTTTTTAAGGTTGATGGTGGACCATTGCCCACAAAGAGGTCTTTTTGGTCAACAGTGTTTCCCACAAAAATAGTTCACACTGAAGTCTGCCTTGGGCACAATCCTAAACCAGGTTCCCTGCTTTCTAGTGGAGATCCATCATTCTTTTTCCATTCATTAACAGTTAACATAAGCATTGATGTACTTATACTCATCTCTACCATTTTATTACTTATTCTATACTTGTCTGCTCTGTTTTTGTAACAGTTCCTGCTTTTTCTGGATGATTTAATATTTTTAGACTCCCATTTTAGTTTTCCCATTTTTTTTATCCATCTCTCTTTGATTTTTTCTAGTGGTTAGTCTAGGGATTGAATTTACACTGTTTGCAGCCTAATAAGAGTTAACAGTATGCTATTACTAGTAAAATATAGAAACCTTGCAACTGGATAGGTACATTTAACCCCATCATTGTAAGAAATGTTTGTTATATAAGCTGCATTTACATACATACTAAACTCCACAAGACAATGCTATAATGTTGCTCTAAGCAGCCACATGCTTTAAAAAGAAATTAAGAGAAAACTAGTCTTTTATATTCACTTATATGTACCACTTCTGATGCACTTCATACCTTCATGTAGATTTGAGTTTCACTGGTATCATTAATCTTCAGGCTGAAACTTTTTGTAACCCCCTGTTCTTCTGTTTGGGACCAGATTGGAGTCAGGATAGTGGTGTGAAATTCAGTTTATGGGGGCTCTAATCATGCACACACCAGACATGCCTGGTGGGCGTGGGAATCACTAGGTTAGCACAGAAAACACCCCCAGGGCTGCACTCCGAGACCGTCCCGCGGGTCAGCCCAAGCTAGTGGATCTCTGCATCCCACGCCCCTGGCGCCTCTTGCCTCCGTCTCTCCGCCGGCTGCGGGTCAACCGTCCCTGCCAGCGGTCGTTGCCCGCGAGCCCGTCCTCCCTCGCGCGCATCGCGCGGCGAAGCGGTTGCCCTTGTGACGTGTGCCCTGTCGCGGGGCCGCCAGGTTGGGCTCGCGGCTGCCACGTGCCATTAGGGATGGCTCTGCCGCTCCTGTTCGCCCCCTCCTTCTGCCCGCGGGATGCGCAATGCCCGCCCGCGCCGCTGCGGGGTTTTCTAGGTTCTCTCCGAGCTACCCGGTCCTTCCTCATGCCATCCGCCTGCCGGGCGCTGTCCTCTACTGGGTCCTTCCCTCGCCTTGGGTCTCCAAGTGGCCTCGGACGGTAAAGGCGAGGGGACAGCACACATTCTACACAAACTCCCACCCGCATCACTGGGGGCGCTCGTCTCTAAGGGGACAACAAATTATTATTTTTCTCTAAATCTTTATGTTCATTTCACCTTCATGCCTCATATTTTGCTGAATCTAAAATTATGGGTTGGCAGTTTTTTTGTTTTTTTTGTTTTTGCCTTCTTTGTTTACTGAACTTTAAAGGCACAGTTAAACCCTTTTCTGATTTGCATGGTTTCTAATGATAAACCCTCAGTTATTCAAATTATTGTTTTCCAGTTTGTTAAATGTCTGGGATTTTCTTGGTTATTTTCAATATTTTGTCTTTATCTTTGGTTTTCAGCATTTTGACTCTCATGCACCTGTGGGTTTTGCTGTGTTCAAATTCATCTTGTTCAGGTTTGCTAAGTTTCTATAATTTGTAAGTTGGCATTTGTCCCTAAATTGGGTCGTTTATCTTGGACATTGTTTCTTCAAGAACTGTGCCTGTCCCATTCTCTCTAAACTCTTCTTCTAGGAAACTTTCCAAATCTTCTTTCTTTAGAAATTTTCCCACAGGTCCCTGAGGTGCTGCTCATTCTTTAAAATAATATCCTTTCTCTCTCCTAGATTGGAGAATTTCTATTGATTCAGTTTAGAAGTTCACTGATTTCCCTCCCTGACATCTCCATTATTCTATTTACCCTTCCAGTTGAGTTTTTATTATAAATAATGATTTTTTTCAATACTAAAATTTATATTTGTTTCACTTTTATGTACTCCTTTCTTTGTTGAAGGTACTTATCTTTTTATTCACTATTTTTTCTTTACCTTGCTGAGCACAGAGTATTGCCATTGATGTATTTTATTATTGAAAACGTGTTTGCAAACTAAGCGAAAAATGTTGCCTCAGTTTAAAAAATGTAAAGTCTTGGTTACTAGTTAAAATTTGGGCATATTTCTCTACTTTATTAATTTTTTATTAAATGGATTAATTTGGATTGCTCTTGATTTGAAGTCAGTGAAAATAGCTTGTATGGAAAGGAAAGTTGAGAAGACAAGCATCTTTGACCTCTGACAATGTCAATTATTTAGGATGGGATGGCATTGGGTTACCTAATAAGAACACATAAAATACACTGAAAGATCATTTAAAATGATACAGACCAAGAGAGTAAAAACTTAAATGCCAAAGAATACTCAATGAAGTTCTCTTTATAATGTAAATACTGAAAACAAGCTAAATGTCTAAATAGGTTTACCCTTTCAAAATAATATTATACAGACTTTTTTAAAAGGCAACCCAAGAACAGTTGTCAAGACATGCAAAAAAAATCTAAAAAGTAGAATGTAAAATTGCATCTACAACATGATTAAAACCATGTAAAATTACATCAACAGATGGATGAGGAGTGAAAGAAAGCTGTAAGAATAAAAATTGTTCTGACTTTTTGGGAATATGATTAAAATGGTATCTTTCAGGGTTCTGTAAATATAATGTTGGTTGTGTAATAAAATAGTTGCATTTTTTTAGTATTCATTTATAAATCTTTATAATTCATGAAGATATATTAAGCTCTAGATTTTAATATTAAAATCTTAGATTTAATGCAAATTGGAACTGTACAGGACACTTTTCTTTAACAGCAATAATGTCTAGTTTATTTGAAGAATTTAATGTTGTTCTAGAGACTAGATAAATGCAACTTGAAGAGCCAAAAATACTATCACTCAATTATCTCTTTACTTATTCATTTATTCATGCAATGATTATCCAGTAGGTATTTACTTTGTGCCAAGCACAAAGATAGGTATTAGAATGAATAAAACATCATCCCTGCCATCAATGAGATCTTACAATACTGATAGAGGCAGATTCACAAATATGAGGAGAAAAAAACAAAGCAAAACAAAAACTCTAGCACTAACTTGTCTCACCTATTAATATCCAGATGTATAAATATACGTATGCCTTGAGAAGAGGTGCTGTTCATGGAAGGATCCACTTAGAAAATGTAAAATTAATTGAATCTTTAAAAAATTATATAGAAAAAAGCCCTGTGGACCCATCAGAGCAAAAACAATAAACAAAAACAAACAAACAAACAAACAAAAAACCAAGCCTGCCTTGTCCTATTCCCTCAGGAATTTTGTCTTGATAGCTTTTAAATGTGAAATCCCTACCATAGCAGCTGACTCAGACAATCGGGTGCCTAGCTCATTACATTTAACCCAATACAAATAAATCTCACCTGCCCTAAACCTGCCCCTATAAGACAGACAAACCCTTTTTCCATCAATAGTAGCCAGGCTTCTTTTTTCTGTCCATAAAAATTGTTTGCCAGCCTTAGAATCCTGAAGCTACTTCTGTTCTTGCAAGTGATCTGGCTTCCTTTGCTGCAGTAAAATTTTATTGTTCCTAATAAAATGCCTTAATCAGCAAACTTGACTATTTCTCTTTTGATACTCTTGAAGGATAACAGAATCAGACATGGAAAGGAGAAAAGGAGAAGGTAATGGACTTGACATTAGGACCAACATTTTTAAAAAATGAAGATTGGGGCCAGAAGGTAGCTTTGGGACATCAAAATATGTGTCACATGTATAGAGTAACAAGCAATAAATCTGGAAAAGTAGGCACCGAGGTGGCTCTTTAAGGATCAGGAATGCCACTAATATTAATATTTTAGACTTTATAGACTATCTGCTTATGTGCATTTAAAAAGTTATATCCAAATAAAATCACACTTTCTGACAGAAATAGCTGTGTTGTATCATCACTAAATGGCACAAATGGGTTACTTTCAAAATCGGCAAATTCTCAAGTATCTTAATGATTTAGCTTCTCTGATATTTAACTTCTAAATAAGTCTGTGTTATCTCATCCAATATTTTAAATGTATTCATTAAAATAACATGTAAAAATATTGAAGTTTGTGAGATATGTTATCAAACCATTTCAGATGGATGAACTAATTTTTATGTGCTACAAATGGGAAAATGCTAATAAGAGCACTTGAATTCCTGTGCATCAAATGTTTAATAAAACCCTGAAAGCAAATTAGAATTGAATATATTGTTTCAATGGGACTGATTATCTTTAGATTCACAGCTGTTCTCAAATGATAAGAACAACATGGATGACAGCTTCCAACAATAATTGTGAAAATGCTATTAATTATTGCTATCATTTATTGGATGATTTACCTGTGCCAAGCTTAGCACTCAGTAATTCTATTTTTATCTCATCTTATTATCTCATTAATTATATAAGGCAGGCAATTTTATTGTCTGCATTTTAAAAGTGTATTATATGAGATTCAAAAATCTATGTAAATTTGCCAAATTAATTTAGCCAGAAATTGTTAAATCATGAGGTTTTTATGCATTCAGAATCTTTTCTTTATTAATGGAGACCTATTTTGTGCTTTGTAAAATGTAGTAATCTGATAAATTAGGGGGAAATAACAAGCTAATACTGAATTCTCTCAATAGGAGGTAATTTCTTCTTCCCCAAATCAATTTTTGCTCTGAATAATGAGAATTAATCATGCTCATCATAATGTGCCTAGTTATGGACTATTGTTAATGGTCATGAAATTATCAGGACACAGAGTTTGATTTGATAACCTGGTGTCAACTGAATTCCCAAGGTTGATTTTTATGGTGCGTGCTTTAATATTTCTATTCATTAGTTCTCACTTGGTTGGCTACTAAATTCCACAGGAGACAAAAATTTCTTAAGGCTATTTTTTTCCACTGGAATAGTATGGCCTTTGGTCACAGCATTATAGCATAGTGGAAACACTTGTGGTGAGTCATTTATATAAAGTTCACATTTTGTAAACTTTTTTTTCATTTAGAACAATGTTTTTAGCATTTAAAGACTTCCCTCTAATGGAAAAGATGAATTAATTACCTATTCAGACATGTTTTTTTAGATGCAAAATAGCCCTTTCCTATTACTGAAGATAAGAAAGTTGTTTTTCCCAACGTAGCTTACTTTCCTGTAGATGGCTACACAGAGATGGTTTCAAATTGTTGAGCCAGAGAAACTATATAGATGGCACTGAGGTAATGAAGATTTTACATATATTTATGCATAGATATTTGCAGATATATATGTAAATATATATATTTTTACATATATATCTGAAAGGGAAATACATATATATCTGGAAGGAAAAAAAAAAGAAAAGCTAAACCTCACCCTATTGATATTCTGCCACAGAAGCCAGGCTGTAGATACATATTTTTTCTCTTGCCACAGTGACTAATAACATTTCTTTTGAAGAAATCATGTAGAGAAAATTACCAACTATTTCTCTGCCACAAGAGAAATTAGAATGTCAAAATGTGGAATTTTTTACTACCTCTTCCTGTTTTAAAATTCATTGTCTTAGTTTAGAAGGGCTGCTATGACAAATACTACTCAATATTTTTCCATCCTGCTGCTCCAGAATATAGAAGACTAGAGGGCTTTAATACATTTTATTATTACAATTGACTTTTTTCCTCTATTTTTTTCTTTTGTTACTTGTTCTTTGGGTGTAAAATTTAGGCCACTACCTCCTATTACTACATCTTGAAGACGTTTCCCTACATTTTCTCCTGGAAGCTTTATGGTGCTAGTTCTTATATTTAGGTGTTTAATCCACTTTGAGTTAATTTTTGAATAGGGTATAAGATAAGGGTTCTATTTCATTGTTTTGGCTATTGATATCCAGTTCTTCCATGCCCATTTATTGAAAAGATTATTTTGTCCAATTTCAGAGGATTTGGGGGCCTTATCAAAAATCAGTTGACCATAGATTTAGTGACATATTTCTGCACTCTCTATTAGAGTCTATTGGTCAATGCTTCTATCTTTGTGCCAGTACCACGATGTTTTGAGAACTGTGGCGTCATGGTTAGGGACAGGTGTCAACTTGGCCAAGTTGTGGTACCTGTTCATCTGATTGGGCAAGTGCTGGCCTGTCTGTTGCAATGAGGACATTTCATAGGATTAGGTCATGATCACGTCAGCTACATCCACAGCTGATTCCATTTGTAATCAGCCAAAGGGGAGTGTCTTCTGCAATTAGTGATGCTAAATGCAATCATGGAAAGCCTTTTAAGGAGGACTCAGAGGAGACAGGTCCCATTCCTGCTTCAGCTGGTGAGCCTCTCCTGTGGAGTTCATCCAGACCCTCCATTGGAATCATTGGCTTCACAGCCTGCCCTGTGAATTTTGGACTCTGCGTTCCTATGGTCACGTGAGACACTTTGATAAATTTTATATTTGCAAGTGTTCCCTGTTGATTCTGCTTCTTTAGAGAACCCTAACTAATACATGTGGCTTTATACTAGGTTTTAAAGGCAGAGAGTGTTAGTCCTCCTGTTTTGTTCTTGTTTATTAGGATGCTTTTAGCTATTCTGGGTCTCTTTCCATTCCAGATGAATTTGGTAGTTAGTTTTTCCAAATCTTCAAATTAGGTATTGGAAGTTTTATTGGTACTGTGTTGAATCTGTAGCTCAATTTGGGGAGAATTGACATCTGAACTGTATTTAAGCTTCCTATCCATGAGCAGGAAATGCCTTTCCACCTATTTAAAATGTCTTTGATTTCTTTTAGCAAAGTTATGTAGTTTTCTGTGTACATGTCCTTGACATCTCTAATTAAGTACATTCATTAGTACTTTATTCTTTTAGTTGCTATTTTGAATGGAATATTTTTCCTTAGCTGTTTCCTCAACTAGG
Organism: Tamandua tetradactyla; assembly: GCF_023851605.1. Classification (NCBI taxonomy): domain Eukaryota; kingdom Metazoa; phylum Chordata; class Mammalia; order Pilosa; family Myrmecophagidae; genus Tamandua; species Tamandua tetradactyla. The sequence continues at coordinate 79,399,943 of NC_135332.1, forward strand.
TCATTGTTTGTGTGTAGGTATGTTACTGATTTTTGTACATCAATTTTATATCTTGCCACCTTACTGAATTTGTTTATTAGCTCAGGTAAACTTTGCTGTAGAATTCTCAGGATCTTCCAAGTATATGTCATATCATCTGCAAATAATGAGACTTTTATTTCTTCCTTTCCAATTTGGATGCCTTTTATTTCTTTGTCCTGCCTGATTGCTCTAGCTAGATCTTCAAGCACAATGTTGAATAATAGTGGTGACCGTGGGCACCCTTGTCTTGTACCTGATATTAGGGGGAAAGCTTTCAATATGTCTCCATTGACTATGATGCTGGCTATTGGTTTTTCATATATTCCCCCTTTATCACATTGAGGTAGTTATCTTTGATTCTTATCTTTTGGAGTGTTTTTATCAGAAAAAGGAGGCTGAATTTTGTCAAATGCTTTTTCAGCACCAATTGAGATGATTGTGTGCTCTTTCCCTTTCAATTTCTAAATGTGCTATATTACCTTAATTGATTTTCCTGCATTGACCCATCCTTGTATTCCTTGTATAAACTTCACTTGTTCACAGTGGATAATTCCTTTAATATGCTGGTGGATTCAATTTGATAAAATTTTTTTGAGATTTTTTGCACCTATGTTCATTAGGAAGATTGGCCTGTAGTTTCCTTTCTTATAACATCTTTACCTGGTTTTGGTATTAAAATGATACTAGCTTCATAAAATGAGTTAGAGTTACTTTTTCTACACAAGGACTTTTTCTAAAAGTCCACATATTTATGCAAGATTTTATGTTCTGCTTTGCTGAATTTTCCATAATTTCATGTATATTTTGAATTTGGAGAAAGTTAAAAATTACTTTGTTATCTGTCTCCAATCGTTTTATTACTTTTTTTTCTCTGGAGTGAGAAACCAATTTTCTTAACTACTGAATCCTAAAGGAATTGGACTTGTAGACTCTAAGATCCTTTAATATTATAGCATATAATCATTAGCAGCAATTTTAATTTTCCCAACTCAAAGTTTATGATGATGTAACCACTTAAACTATATTGGACACTTAGCATTTGCCATCTCATTCATCCCTAATAATATGATGCTATATTGTTAGGATTTCCATTTAAAGATGAGGAAACTGCAGATTAGAAAGATTATCTTCCCAAAGTTCAGGTTGTGGATTGAATTACATTCCTCAAAACTCCATGTTTAAATTCTAACCCTCAATTTTGTGCAAGTAAACATATTTTTAAATAGGATTTTTGAAGGTGTTATTAGTTAGAATGACAGAAAACTGAATTAAACTGTATCCTAATCCAATATGATAGGTGTCATTATAAGGAGAGGAAATTTAGACACAGTGAGAGATGCAGAAACAGAGAAATACACAGACAGACAGCCAAGCAATGGAGGTAGACATTGAGTCTTGGCACACCAATCCCAGGTACACCATGAATGCTGGCTACACACCAGAAGCCAGAGGGACAGCATGGAAAAGACTCTTTAAGTGAGAGCATGGTTCTGCTCACACCTTGATTTTGAAAATCTAATGTCCAGAACTTTGAGACAATGAATTGCTATTTAAATCAACGAGTCTGTTGTACTTTTCTACAGCAGCCCTGGCAAACTAAGAAAACACCCCAGATGATACATAATTGAGCCAGGAATTGGAATCCAATCTGTATGGTTCACTCCACTGCTCTGCTTCCTTTGGCATGACAGGATCATTTCACTATATTGCCAGACTATAAACACATTCCAAATCAAAGGAACTTCCTTGCCATTAATTTGTATGACTTTAGGGGGAGTTCATAATATCCATTAGCTTTTTTGAATTTTTAAAAATATTGCCCTTAAGAGAATTATAAATTTTCTGAGACCCCAGACTTTGAAGCACAATATTGGACTTACTTTTCCTAATATGCTGGGGATAATACAAATAAAAAAGAAATTTTAAATCTCCTTCTCATGGATGTATAAGGGTCTGACTTCACTTTGGTTCTAGCAACCCCATTAGCATTTTCTTTCATTTTTGCAGCCTATGCAATTCTTAACTGTGCTCTGCCCTTCTTTACAAAATTTCTTTTATTTCTCCTTCGGAAACATATTTGATTTCAGTGCAAAAATTTTATTATTAAAGGAATAAGTGTCTCAGGTATGTTCCACCTAGAAATGGAAATTAGTTTGCATTCAAAGACTTTAAGAGCCCACATTTCAAAGTCTCTATAAACTAATCTGAAATACGATGAATGAATTTTTTGAGCAGAATTTCTGTTATAAATGTGGTTATCAAGGAAACCCATATGTGTTCAGTTCCTGTGTTATCATACTTCATAATGGACTTTGAATGAAGAAGGATAAAAGTGAACAACATTAAAGCAGATGATTTATGCAGAAAAGGTCTTTAAAGGCAGTTATGTGTTGATGAAAGATGTCAGAATCATTATGTACTTGTAAAGTGAAAAAGAAAAAAGAATAGAAAATTGAGAACTTCAAAACCTGTAAGATCGAATAGACTAGAAATCACCCTTAATGAAAAATGACCAGTTACATGCAGTAATTAAATTAAAAAAGATTTGAAGGTTAAAAACCACTTCCTTACTAAGGGCAAGTGTCACACAGTGGGCAAACTGATAAACATTTTACTCAGTTTTTAACTTTTATTCACTTGTTCAATTAATGTTTATTGACTGCTTACAGAGAAAGACACAGCGATGCTCACCAAATATTCAGTTAGCTTCCCTATATTTCCCAGCCTTTCTTGAAATTAAGGGGAATACTTTTAACTAGTTCTGCACATTTAATGTGAGTTGAAATAACAAGTGTCTCTTACAGGCTAAGGGTTGAAAAGCCCCTGTATGTAATAGTCAGTTTCTCACTTCTGTTTTATTGATCTCAGAGAAGGACACATTTTTGAGGGGGGGGAAGCTGTAATACCTAAATAACCTGGATTCCTGAATCTCTCCACGAATGACCAAACCAGCAGTGGACTCAGCATGAGTAAGTAATAAACATTTTTGTTTGTTTTAGACTACTGAAATTTAGTGACTGTTTGTTACCACAGCCCAGTCTAACTTTTCCTTTCAAATATGCCTATTATGTATTTATTGAGTACCTTCTATTTGTCAGCCTTGTGCTAGATCCCAAAGATGTAATGATAATAAAAATAAATAAAATCCCTGGGGTATGACATTCATAATCTAATGGGCTTCATATTAGATAAGTTTTTGAACAATCATTCAATATTCAATTATCTCATTGCTTTTATCAATATATTATTACATACTACCTCTCATGTAATGTGACATCATTATGCAAGACAGCCTACTTAACTCATATGCTCATTTTAACCACAAAATCTTGACTGCAATTATCAGGTGATAGCAACATATTTCAGATGCTCATCTGTTCAAACAGCTTAAGTATTTTATTAACTCATATTTTCCAAAAGCAATAAATGATTTTCCCATAATGTTATCTTAGGCATTGCCATTCAGTGAAGTAATAGTAATATACCATATGGTTGTGGTTTTAACACACAGCCTTCCCTCTTTTGAAATCAATGAAATGCTCCACTTGCATTTACAATGACTATAAACAATGGTTGCTTTTAGAGTCATATTTTTACTTTCTATCAGTCACATATTTTATATTTTTCTCCCTTTTATGCTATTTTTCTATTATTTAAATTTGCTTTTATTCTAATTCTAATTTTTCTTTTTTGATATGTGGACATTATACCTTATACTTTTGATTTTAGCAACTATTCTAGAATGCATGTTCAGCTTAGCAAATACTAAAATTAATCAGTATTATCAGCCTCCTTATACACATGACAAGGAAAGTAGAACACTTTAATTCTGATCACCATAAGATAACATGTTCAAATATCATCTATTTTATTTCTACTATGTTTACTTTTAATGTATGAATATACTATTATTATTTTTAAACATTTATTTAAAACATATTCACATATGCATATTTATTTCATCACCATTGTTTATTCTCAGATTTTTCATCTAAGCTAATTTTTCTTCACCATTTATTCATCCCTTTAGTGAGATTCTGTTAATAGCATCCTTTCATTTTTATTGGTCTGAAAACATGCTTATTTTGTTCTTAGTCTAGAAAGAAGATTTCCCTGTGAAGACAATTTTATGTAAACAATTTTTTCTCTCTTAGAAATTTGATTATATTACTTATTCCTAACTTGTACTGTTTGCTTTGAAGAAAATAAATATTTTGAAGAAAGATAATGTTTAACAGTGAAATTTGTTGTTCCTTTCTGGGTAATCTGTCTCTTCTCTGGCTGTTTTTAGCACTTTCTTTTAATTTTTTGGTGTTCTGAAATTTTACTGTGGTGTATTTATAACTATTTTATTATCCAGTTTTGGGCATTGGAGTTCCTGAATTTGAGAATTCATACTTTTCATCAGTTTTGGAAAATTCTTAGCCAATTTCTGTTCAAATATTGCCTCTTCCCCATTATTTCAATTATCTCCTTGTGATATTCCAGTAAGACATATTCTATCTCCACTATCTCTTCATAAATCATTCATATTCCCTACCTCCTTGTCTTCCTGCACCAAAATTTTAGGTAATTTCTTAAGATCTATTGTATAGTGTATTACTTATTCCCTCTTTTGCTATCAAATCCCCTGTTTAGAATATCCATTGAGTTTCTCTTATTATTATATTATTCAGTTCAGAACTTATATTTGGATCTTTCTCTCTAACTCGTTAAATTATACTGACACTTATTCCTTGGCCATATTTTAGAGGCCTCTTAAACAATTTTTAATTTATTAAAACACTTCATAGTCTGTATCTGAAAATTTAAATCTGAAGACCAAGGCTTCATTCTGTTGTTTATTTTTTATTGTGTCTTACCAACTTCATCTACTTGGTTTATTTATTCAGTGTATACTGTATACTCTCATACTTTTCTCCACACTAATATTTGTGTTTCAATTATCTGCTTTCTATTTTGATGATGAATCACATTTTCCTGTTTTTTCACATGTATAGTAATTGTTATTGCATGCTGGATATTGTAGGTGAAATATAATAGTTTTGACTATCTTTTCAGGATATTGTATTTTGTTTTGGCAGGAAGTTTGATAACTGATGGATACTGTTTTATATGAAAAGTTTGAATTTATGCCTTCCTAGATAAGGTCTATTTCAGTTTTATCAGTAGTCCAAGGGAGTGACCACCAGTACTTGGCCCTAACTCTTAATGTATGACCTTTCCAGAGTTGTATCTGAATGCTCAAGTTTCTCAGTGAGATATCTCTAATTTGGATGGGCTTATAATAAAACGTCTCCCAACATTGGGCAAATTTTAGAGGCTCTATTTATTTCTTGACCTTGCAGCAACTGTTCTTCTTATGGAGACTTGATCTACAGATATACAGTCTAGTGTTAGCCAAGGATTGAAAGGAAATCCTTTCATTCTGTGGACACTGTTGTTGCCCTTCCCAGACACAGCTTCCTTCCCTCCCCTACCTTACACCACAAATTCCAACCACCTCAGGAAACCTAAGCTCCAGAGTACTCTCTCCTTCATCTTATTGAGACTATGATGCACTTCAAACTCCACCTTACTCTGCTGCTAGAAACATATTCCTTGGCAGAAAGCTGGGGAGATGTGGGGTCCACCACCTGTTTCTCTTACCCTAATGATCATAGTTCTGTGCTACTTAATATACAATGCCTGTAAACACTGGCTTCATTTTTATTCTGTCCTAGCTTTATAATTGTTTAAGGTAGAAAAGTAAGTCCACTATCAATGAATTCATCATGGTCAGAAGTGCAAGTAAAAGACTTAAATAATGATTTTTGGAAATTTATTTATAAGAATCCTTGAGACTTAGATTTAAGGTGTTCAACCTCCAGAGAAGTTTTGTGCTTTTTCTATCAATATCTGGAGAACAATTACTATGGACCACTTTAAATTTATTTTAGGGTCACACAGTGGGATGATTAGTTTCATGTGTCCACTTGACCTAGTCCTTACTTTGTAGGTGGGATTAGCATATATAACCAGTTGGTCTTAAGTAAAGGAGATGACCCTTCCTAATATGGTGGGCCTCATCGAATCAGTTGGAGTTCTTAATGGCAGGAACTGAATGTTGCTGTAGTCAAAAGAATATCTGCCTCAAAACTTCAACATCAACTCCTACCAGAATATTACCTTGCCAGCTTCCCCTTAGGAACTTGACATAAAGGTGTCAACTGCACCATTATCAGAATTTCCAGGCTGTGTGCAGGCTGCCCTATGGAATTTAGACCTTGTCAGCAGCCACAATCACATAAACTAATTCCTTGCAATTTATCTATCTATCTATCTAATCCATCCATCTATCTATCTATCTATCTATCTATCTATCTATCTATCTATCTATCTATCTATCTATCTATCTATCTATCCATCCTGTTAGTTTTGTTCTCTGGACAACTTTGACTGAAATGTGTAGGTAATGTAAATTCTACACCCAAAACTCTATCCTCCAATTTTTCACAAAGAATTTTCATTGGAGAGTTTTTGTCACATGTGTGCAATGCTAAGGCTGAGATAGGAAAATATCTGTACTGTGACACTCTTTATAGGCAGATATTGCTCCTATTTCCCCTTTCATTGAAATTATCTTTCAGACTTCCAGCTTTATATAAGCACCCTTTTGTGAACTTACTATGTTCTGCAGGCTCTGGGTATTGCCAACAATTTCTCTCATGAGACTTATTAAAAACCAAAGGGTCCTGAAATTAGTAAACATTTCAAACTTCTATTTTTGTTGTTGCTTTCAACCTCTAAGGACGTTTGTCATTCTCTTTCCAACTCAGCAATGAATTTAAAGAGGAGTTTTAATATTGTATTTAATTTAGTGTTTTCACCTACCTGTCTGTTGCTAGAAATAAATAATATTGATGTGGTATGGTGTGATGGACAAGTTCATGTGTCAACTCGGCTGGGTTTTGATATCCGATTGTTTGGCTAAGCAAATACTGGCTTAATTTTTAGAATGAGAGTATTTTGTGGACTTAAATTTTCAATAAGTTGATTGCATCTGTGGATGATTACACCTACAATCAACTGAGGAGATTGTCTTCACTAATGAAAGAGCACTCACCCAGTCTGTCAAAGGCTTTAAAAGGAGAAGTGATGATTTCAGTAGTCAGGAAAATGAATTTCCATGTCTACTTTAGCCAGATTCTCCTGAGAAATTCATTGAAGATCTTCATCATATTTCCCAGCTTACATTCTGCCCTATGGAATTTGGACATGCTCATGTCCATAGTCATGTGAGACAAATTCAATAAAAGTGCATATCATTCAATCTCCAGTCAGTTCTGTTTCCCTAGAGAACCCTGACTAATATATATAGCTAAGGGAAAGTTCTCTCTCCCATTCTGATTCTCCCTACTCTGTTTTTGTTCTTGTCACATTATTCTTGAGATCTCCTAACCTGTGTTGAAATGGTAACACAATGTGCAAAAATATTCATTTTATTCACCCACAATTATTATAAGTATGGATCATGACTGAGGGATACAAAAATGTTATTTCTCATACCTTTAGTTAACCTTCAACTTAGTTAATTGCTAGGAATTTACTTGAACTTTCTTTGTCTTTAAATACAGGGACAGGATCAAAGAGGTGGTAGGTTTTATGAAAGATTGAATACTCAGGTCTCCAAGGAGGTTGAGTTGAGCTGGGAAAACTTTTACCTGAGGAAAAGCAATGAAAGTTAGAATGAACAATGCTCAAAGCAACTTTAGCAAAGAAGCCAGAGTCAGAAGATAAGAAAAACTTAATTGGGCATAAAAATGAAGACTGAAGCAGGGATATATTTGAAGGGAAGTGTATCTGAAAATATCAAAGGAATCCTTTGAGGAATGGGGTATAATGTATAAATTAAGGCTGATTACTTCAAAATCCAAAGCTATAGATATTTAGGTATATAACAAGACCTTCTTTTTATCTGGAATAGATACAAGCACATCCTCATAGGACAGGAGAGGGGGTTACCAAAAGAGGTAAGTATTTAAGGTGATCCATTGAGCTGATACATTCACTCTCAAAAACTTTGCTGCTGGATAATGGTGTCTTTGTGTCTTCAAGGTACAAAAGCTTTTCCATATGGCTCTTCACTGAATGATTTATCAGACTGAGCCATCTTGGGGAGGTGGTCTTCACACATTCCTGAACATTTTAGAGTTCTAAAGAATGGTCCATTTGGATGTAAGCATCCAAATGTTCTCTATGTGCCAGTGATTAGGTATGTTTTAATACAGCCTGTCATTCATTATGAAATACCTACTTCTAAAGTATCTTGAATTTTGCAATTTATTTCATCATCTGTGGATGTCAAAAATAAGATTTCTATTTAAGATCAGTTTATAGATTTTTACAGTCAGTTTTTTAAATGGTCAATATAATTCATTTCTTTGTTCATGGTTTAATGCTTTCATTTTCAATAAAAGCACCCCCATTGCCTTATAAATAGGTTACTAGAGCATTCCTTCATGAGATATAGAGAATAGGTTTAAATTAGATTACACAGAGATCCCCTCCAGCTCTGAAATTCTGTGAGACTATGAGCAGTGTATGTTGATAACAGCTTTATGCAAATTTGCAAATAATATTGAATACAAACAAGCCCATATTTTCTTTTAATTTTCTCTCCATCCATCCAGCTCTCACCACTGATTGTTCACTTACATCACTCTTTTCCAAATAAAGTGTGAGGTCTGCCAAATAGAAAAGGTCTTTCTTATTTCGCAGCCTCCATGTGCAACTTAGTTATCTACTAAATATTGAAAGAAAAATGAAATAGCCCTATAAGGAGACACATCAAGTAATTTCTGAATGATGACATTTCATCTTCTCACAAAATTATTCAAGAACAAAACATTGAGACTGTGAAATACTACTGAAATAAATTTTTATACTTTTAAAAACATTCAAGAATTTAGTGTATGAAGTCTTTCATAGGAGTTCTGTTTTGAAAGAACTTGTGACCACTGATATTTGAACATGCAGGAAACCTATACAACACCCAAACATAATCATCTAAATATGATCAGCACACATTCAAAGGCAAGAAACTTACCACATCAGGAGGTATTTCTTTCAATTTTTATAAGATCTATCTAACTAACCAAAGAAAGCAACAAAGTTCTTGTATTATAAGATGGAGCCATTATTCAGAATGCTATTTATAAACAGATGTAAAATAATGAAATGAGTGTCCCATAGATATTGAAACTCATTTGAAATTTATTAATTAAAAATGTTAATTTCTCAAGAAATACAGTCAAATTCTCAGCAGTATCCACAACAGTCTTATAAATACACTGAGAATATTGTCTTCCAGGAAAGTAGATATAAATTCTTTCACCTTATGTCATTTATCTTGACTTGATTTTGTATTTTTTCCTATAATGTAGCCACCATATATCGAGTTGGTCCAGACTCTTTGATCAAAATAAATATATCAGATATCAATTTCTGTCTCTTTCAAATGCTTTAAAATCTGAGATAATACAAATGCAGTTGGGATTTTGCAGCTTTGCATGCAATTCAATGTAAAAGTTTTGGTAATGGATAGCGGTGACGGTAACACAATTATTTGAATGTAATTTGCACCATTAAATTGTACATTTCAAAGTGGTTAAAATAGGTAATGTGAGGTTGTATACATGTTAACAAGAAATTTTAAAAAATAGCACTGTACAACACAGTGAATTCTCATGTAAATTATGAACTGTATTTAATAGTATAATTATGATAATATTATTTTCTAAATTGTAACAAATTTATCACTCTCATGAAGTGTTAACAGTAGGGAAACTGTGTATAAGAGTGTAAAATGGGTCAGCTCAGCTGCTTTGGGATGGCACTGGGCCATGCGTCTCCTGTTCTTCAAGGCCCCCAAGGGCACATGAAGAAATGGAGGTTAATTTGATGGGCCCAGGGAATCAGCACTCTGCATGGCTTGCTAACAACCTGGGAAGTTTGGCACCAGTGATCAGCTACAAGTCAGAACTTCACCTTCGACTAAAAGAACTTTAAAGAAGAAAGAAGCTCATCTATATTTCCAAGCCTATGGTGGTTAGGTAAGGCCACATAACTAAATTTGGACAAGCAATGTGAATGGAATTAATGTGGATCATTTCCAGGACTAACCCTTGGAACCCTACCACACAAAGGCCCTTTACTCACCTCACATCTGCTGTCTGGATATTGACTCCTGGAATGACCTTGGCCTTTAGGTGTTGAACGTGGATGTCATTGTCAGCCTTGACTCATGAGTGACTATGTGAAATATGGCCTACCTCCAGTTGGATTTCACTTAGATTAATTGAAAGAAAGGAAGATCACCATGGAGACCCAAATTGGCATCTTGGAAAATGAAAGGGGAGAAATGTCTTGAAGTACAGGGCAAAGATAAAGAGGTGGGAAGCAAGTTGAAAAAGATAAGCTGTGTGGAGAACAGATCCTAAAACACTAATATTTGAAGAGGAGTGGCAGAAAGAGAAAAAGGAACCAATGGGGAATGGGCACCTATTGTACCAACAATCATAGGAAATTTTCCTGGTTTGATCAAAACTTGAGATGGAATTTTAAAAAGAATTGATCAAGTTTTAGTCTGATTTGATCAGGAAAAGCATAGGCCTTTGCATATCCTAGTAAAATTACAGAATTTCAAGGAGTCTATTCCAGGAGTCAATATCCAGACAGCACATGTGAGGTGAGTAAAGGGCCTTTGTGTGGCAGAGTTTCAAGGGTCAGTCCTGGAAATGATCCACATTAATTCCATACACATTGCTTGGCCAAATTTAGTCATGTGGCCTTACCTAACCACCATAGGGTTGGGAATATAGATGAGCTTTTTTCTTCTTTAAAGTTCTTTTAGTCGAAGGGGAAGTTCTGGCTTGTAGCTGATCACTGGAGCCGAAAAAGAAAAAAAATCACAGAATTCTGCCAGAGAGAATTAGGGAGGAATCAGAGCATCAATTGATATATGTAATCATGCAAACCAAACTGAAAATTATTTCACTTGGCATTAGTATGCAATGATATATGTATAAGAATGTTCCTATTGGTAAATTAATATGATAAATGACTGAAATATTTATTATCAAGGAAATGGTAAAAAATTGTGGGATCTGTTGAAGTAATAATACTATCATGAAACATGTAAATAAGAGCTAAACAGGTTGATTTGATGACACCAAAGGAGAAAATTAAGATCCAGGGAAGTGTTTAATATGTTCACAGTTAAATAGAACTGTTTCTTCATATTATACATATATATATATATATATACACACACACATATACATATATGTAACACTGGGAGATAAAAGCAAATAATTTCATGAACTTTGCTTATTTTTCAGCTTTTTTTTTGCTAATGTTGCAAAGGGTGAAATAAACATTAAGAAAAAAATTAGAAAGGAAAATACTATATTGATAGTTTTCTGTGTGTATATTGTTTGGGCAAAAGGGGGCAACGAAAGCAAAAACCCTTTCTTAACCCAAGAAGAGTATATGCCATTCCATTTACATATTTGTTTAAAAATATATCTATGTATGTTTGGAGAAATTTTTCAAAGCTTACCTTTTCAAAAGTTTAATGAAAACTTTACACTCTACTTCATTACATAGTTTTGTTATGCAAAATATTTCTGTTACTTTTAAATCACAAGAGTTTTCCAATAATACATTTTAAAATTGAAAAAGGGGGTATTTTGGAACTCTGTACCTTTTGCATGAATTTTCTATAACCCACAATTTCTCAATTTTTCTTAAGTTGAGGCTAATAATAGTTTTACTAATTCTCTCTCTTGGTCATAATATTCACATCCTTCTTACATGCAAAATATATTCTCTCTCACCCTATTATCCTGAAAAGTCTTATCCAACCTCAGAATCAAGTTCAAAGTCCAGGAAATTTATATCTAAATCAGTTCTGTATGTGCATCTTCTTGATCAAGAAATCAAGAAATTAAAAAGATAAATCATATCCCTAAACACATATTTAAACCACAATGATGTAATAGAAATAGAAAACAGTATCATAACCAACCCATTGAAAAAGGGGAAGAAGCAAGCAGCAATCCCTGGTTCACAGTAACTCTCAGGGCATATGTTGCTTGGGGGACAGAAATATTTCTTCCCTGGACACAGGTATAAGTCTTCTCCTCAGTCCATTGTTCTTCATGGAACTGGACTCTGCCTTCTTATATTTCCTTCCTTTTCCATCATTCTTTCATGGAATCATACTCCTAAGTATCTGTGCTGGTTTTGAATGATGTATGTACCCTAGAAAAGCCATATTTTAGTCCTAATCCCATTCTGTAGGGGCAGCCATTTCTTCTGCTCCATATTCTAAATTGTATGTTTGAAATTGTAACTGGATCATCTCCCTGGAGATGTGATTTAATCAAGAGTAGTTGTTAAACTGGATTAGGTAGAGGTGTGTCTTCACCCAATTGGATGAGTCTTGATAAGTTTCTGAAATCCTATGAAAGAGGAAACATTTTAGAGAATTAGAGATTTGGAGAGAGCAGAGAATACTGTAGCACCACTAAGCACAGTCCACCAGCCAGCACCTTTTGGAGATGAAGAAGGAAAATGCCTCCCATGAAGCTTCATGAAACAGGAAGCCAGGAGAAGAAGCTAGCACATGAGGCCATGCTTGCCATTTGCCCTTCCAAATGAGAAAGGAACACTGACTGTGTTAGAAACTCTTACTGTGTTCACCATGTGCCCTTTCTCTTGAGAAAGAAACCCAGAACTTCATCAGCCTTCTTGAACCAAAGTATCCTTCCCTGGATTCCTTCGATTGGACATTTCTATAGACTTGTTTTAATTGGAATATTTTCTCAGCCTTAGAACTGTGAACTGGCAACTTATTAAATTTCCCTTTTTAAAAGGCAATCTGTTTCTCATATATTGCATTCTGGCAGGTAACAAACTAGAAGAGCATCCTAGGAGTGCCCTCCCACCACCATTTTTTCTTTCCTTTGTGATTTGTTTGTTCTTCTATTTGTTTTAGAGGAATTGTAGTTTTAAAGAAAAATCATGCACAAAACACAGCGTTCCTGTATATCATCTGATTACTAACACCTTGCATTAGTATGGCACATTTGTTAAAATTCATGAAAGAATTTTTTTAATTAAATTTTTTTAAAGCATAACAACATACAAACATAAACATTCTTGCCATACGATCATTCCATTCTTGGTATATAATCAATTACTCACAATATCATCACGTAGATGTATCTTCATCATCTTGATAATTTCTTAGAACATTTGTATCAATTCAGAAAGAGAAATAAAAAGGAAAAAGAAAAAAACTCATACATACTGTACCGCTTACCCCTCCCTCTCATTGAATGCTAGTATTTCCATCTACCCAATATATTTTAGCCTTTGCTTCCCCTATTTTTGCCTATACCCTTCATCACTCCCTTTCATTGATAACTAGCATTTCAATCTCCTAAATTTATTTTAATGCTTGTTCCCCCTATTATCTATTTTTTATCTATTTACTTTTAATCCATACATTTTACTCAGCTGTCCATACCATAGATAAAAGAGGATCAGACACAAGGTTTTTGCAGTCACAGTCACATTGTGAAAGCCATGTCATTATACAATCATCTTTAAGAAACATGGCTACTGGAACACAGCTCTACATTTCAGGCACTTCCCTCCAGCCTCTCTAATATACCTTAACTAAAAAGGTGATATCTATATAATGCATAGGAATAACCTCCAGGATAACCTCTTGACTCTGTTTGAAATTGCTCAGCCATTGACACTTTATTTTGTCTCATTTCTCTTTCCCTTATTGGTCTAGAAGCTTTCTTTAATCCCTTGATGCTGAGTCCAAGCTCACTGTAGGATTTCTGACCCATGTTGCCAGGAAGGTTTACACCCCTGGGAATCATGTCCCACATGGGGGGGGGCAATGAGTTTGCTTCTTGTGTTAGCTGAGAGAAAGAGGCCACATCCGAGCAACAAAAGAGGTTCTCTGGAGTGACTCTTAGGCCTAATTTTAAATAGGCTTAGCCTGTTCTTTGTGGGGATAAGTTCCATATGAACAAACTCCAAGACTGAGTATTGCTTTGGTTGTCTCCACTGCTTGTGAGAATATCAGGAATTCTTCACATGGGAAAGAGTTTTCCCCCTTTCTCACCATTCCCCCAAGGGGACTTTGAAAATGCTCTTTTTATTCACTGTTCAAATCACTCTGGGATTTATCAGGGCATCATGCTGGACAAACCTACAAAATCTCATGCCTTACTCAAGATTCCATGTACTTACGGTGTTCAATTAAACTGTCCACATAAGTTATATGAGGAAATGCACTAGTCAAATTATAACTTTTGTACCAAATAAACATTTTTGCTTTACTCTTACACATAAGTTAAAGTTTTAAAATATGGTTTACCATCTATTTTTGAACACCCTGTAATATTGACATTCCTTTGTTCTTCCTAATGCAAAAGCATTTTTTTAATTTGTGCATTTAGTCACTACATGAAAGAACATTTTAATAACTGCACTATTGACTATATTTCATCATTTGAAATTGAGTTCATTTTTAAATTATGCATATTTATTAATTAATCATCTTTTCCATATAAATTTTTTGAGCATTTACTATATGCCCAGCAAAAAGCCAAGGGATTAGTATACAAAAGCCCTTGACATAAAGAAACTGACAATCTCATAGCTGAGAAACACTAGGAGAGGAAAAAATTATTATAAATGAAAATAATATTTAAGGAGTTATGGATGAGCAACTTAAAGGAAAGAAGAGAAATTATACATTACTGGATGAATATATTGGTTGTAGTGGACAAAGTTACATGTGGTTACACTATGTCAATGCTTTTCTGATTTTAAGGTGCATACAAATCACCTGGGGATCCTGTTAAACTGCATTGTATGACTCAGTAGTTTCAGATAGGTCCACATTTCTAACAAGTTCCCAGGAGATGACATTACTGCTGCCTCTTGGACAATACCTGAACAGCAAGGCTCTAAGTCTCACAAGCATACTCTATTTTTTGAAGTATGGGAGAGTGAATTTCACAGAGATAAAATAATATACCAAAATATACATGCAAACCAAAATTGTTTTGATTTGAATATTTCACATTCCAAAATGCAGATTTATTTACTAAGCCAAGTGACCTACTTGGATAGTTATTGGGAGGGGAGAGTTAAGGAATAAAAGCTTTACAATTAATAAGGCATTTGAATTGATTCTTGAATGATGGTGGGGATCTCCAGATAGAAAAGTAGGATATAGACTTTTTCAGGCAGCATGTGAAATATAAATAGGTGACTAAGAGTTTTGTGTGATGGGATAGGATCCAAAGAGGTGTGGTAGATAGAGGCATAAACCACACTAAAAAGTTTGATTATAAAATTTGGAGGAGTATTAAAGAACACAAAGAAATTACTTTTTAAATGGAAACAGAGGATTGAAAGCCATTGAGTAATTTTTTTTAAACAACCTAATGGGTTTATTTTCTATGAAACTCAATACAGATGATTTGGAAGGGATGGATATAGGTATAAATCACAAGAGGCCTTAGAAAATAATTTCTAATTTCTGTGCCAATAGAAACAGAGACAGACTGAAGATGTAGATTAAGACAATCAGAAATAATAACAGTATTTGGAGATTGACTAGATGAGAGAGTGAAGGTGAGGGAGGCATCAAGAATCCTTGAGACTCAGTATCTTTTATTGCTGGGTGAATTGTGATACCATTGCTAAGACAAAGGGACTAAAAATAGGAGGTAGGTTTGAAAAATAGAAGAATGAAAAAGTTGTAGGGCAGCACATCTTTGTGGTAGCTTCTGCAGATGAAGCATATAAATCAAATATTGGTTAGAATTTTCTATGCAAATAGAAATAATCAACTTGGCACCTCGCCAAGAGGATACCCAAATAAACATAATACTGGTTGGTTAATAGAAGATGCATATCTCCTGTTTGCTAAGTAGCAGCTGCAGGATCTGATTTTAAGCTCTGCTTTAAAATCACAGCCGCTTTCTCTAAGGCTTTATAGTTTCATTTAAGCAGAATATTCATTGCATCAGCCAACTATTCAAATGAAAAAAACTGCACGGAATTTCTAGGAAAGAGAGATAAAGGTATCTAGCTTCTGGATGTTACTAGAAAACTTGCAGTTTTAATGAGAGCTATACATAATCTAGCTGGGTTCAAACTGAGTATTTCCATACTTTTTTATATTTTCCTCAAGGATGTATTTTTCTTGCCATATTATAATTTTATAAATAATTGTAAACAATTTAGAAACAGAATGAGAATGCAAGCATAGCAAAAATCAACTTATTCCACTGATGTTATCAGATTTACTTTCCTATATGAACCTCAAATAAGGACTAGGATAAAGGTAAAGAAAGTGTAAAGCAGTGAAGCTGTTGAATAATGCAAGTGCTGGAATTTACATAGTTCATTAACTGGCTTTATTTTTAGTTAGCACGATCATCTCTGTAGAAAACCTAATAGAATTTACAACAAAACTGAGTTTAGCAAGTTGTTAGCATATCAGATCAACACATTAACATCTCTATGTATTAGAAATAAATAATCAGAAATTGAGATGAATGTAAAACAATATCACTCACAATAGCATCAAGAATTATGAATTCTTTAGGGATAAATCTGACAAATAGATGAAGTAACCCATACTTTAAAATCTGCAAATTGTTGCTGAGAAAACTTAAAGGAGATGTAAAAGATGGAGAAACATCATATTCATAGGTCAGAAGACTCAGTATTGTTAATGTGTCAATTCTCCACAAGTTGATCTATAAAGTCAGTGCATTATCAACTAAAATTTAAGCAGATTTGTATTTGGAACTTGAAATAATGGTTCTTAAAGTCAAACAAAATTGCAAGGGACTTAGAATAGCCAAAAAACATCAACTCTAACAGTTGAAGGAATAACATTGCATGATTTCAGAGTTTATTATAAAGCTCTAGTAGTCAAGAAAATGTGATATTGTCATCAAGAGAGAGAAATAGATTGATTGAACACAATAGTTTCCAGAAATACATCTACTCAGGGACAACTGACTTTCAACATAGATGTGAAGGCAATTCAGTGGAGAAAGTATAACCTTTTCCTATAAAGGATGCTGAAAAGGCTGGTTATTCATATCCAAAAGAGAGAGAGTGAGAAACTTTGATCCATTAGATATGATAAGAATGAACCATTAAAATAAAAAATTGTGAAGTTGGATTTAGTTTAAATGAAAACTGCTGTTTGAAAGATGCAATTAAAGTAATAAGATAAGCCACAGACTGGGAGAATATATTTTGTAAATCATATGTCTGATAAAGTACTAGTATACAGAATACACAAAGGTTATTCAAAATTCACTAATGAGAAAACAAACTACCCAATAAAAATTTGACAAAAATTTGAACAGATATTTCACCACAAAAGATACACAATTGGCTAATAAGCACATATAAAGATACTAAAATTAAAATGTTTGAACTTTCCAACTGTTTGTAAGGATGGGGAGAAACTAAAACTGTTATATGCTATTGCTGAGAAAGTAAAATAGTTCGGCAATTTTGAAAAACTTTTCAGAGATTTCTTAAACATGCACCTACTACATGATCCAACTACCCTGCCCTTATGTATTTCACAAGAGAAAAGCAAATATGCATTCACAAAAGCTCTGTACATGAATGTTCAAAGCATCTTGATTTGTAATAGACCAAAACTGGAGACAGTTTGCATTTTCATCAAAATCTAAGTGCGGCAGATTAGGTTGTGTACCCCAAAAATCTTATGCTCTTAATATTACTCCATGATCCTGTGGGTGTGAATCTATTGTCAATGGGTTCTCTTGAAGATATTATTTTTAGTTAAAGTATGGCCCAACTGAATGAAAGTGGGTGCTAATTCGGATTATTGGAGATTTTAT
Organism: Tamandua tetradactyla; assembly: GCF_023851605.1. Lineage (NCBI taxonomy): Eukaryota > Metazoa > Chordata > Mammalia > Pilosa > Myrmecophagidae > Tamandua > Tamandua tetradactyla. The sequence continues at coordinate 79,417,942 of NC_135332.1, forward strand.
AAAGCGAAGGCCACAAGAAGGAGTCAGAAGTGGGGAGTCAAAGGGAACCTAGAAGTGAAGGGAGATGACAATTACCATGTTTTGGGAAAACCAAGGAACTCCAAGGATTGATGACAAGCCAGAACAGAATGTCACAGTCTTTGGAAAGAAAGCATGGTCTCTCTGATGCCTTGATGTTGGACTTCAAACATCTGAACCTATGAGCCAAAAAATTCCCATTGTTTAAACCAGCCCATTGTGTGGTATTTGTGATAGCAGCTCAGATTAAAACATTAGGTAAATATACAAACTGTGGCATATCTGTTCAATGTAATACACCTCATCAATAAAAAATGAATGAGCCATTAATATACTCACCAACACTGATGAACCTCAAAATAGTTTTACTGAGTGAAAGAAGCTGCACAAAAATTATTCATGCTATATGATCCAATTTATACAAAATTCTAGAAAATTCAAACTAACAGATCAGTGTTTGCCTAGTAATGGGGTTGAGGGTTGGGGTGCAGCAGGAGTTAGAATCATTTCAGGTCACAAGAACTTTTAGTACTGACGGATGTGATCGTTTTCTTGATTGTTGTGATGGTTTCACAGTGTACAAATTTGTCAAAAAGTGTCACATTTAAAAATTTAAATCCTAAATCCATTTTGCCAATAATACCTCAGTGGGGCAGTTTCAAACCAACAAGATTACAGCAGGAGGATCAAGAGTAAGAGAGAGGAGAAGGGGAGCTTGCACATTTAAACAGCTTTTTTACAGCAGGTCCCATGCAGAAGGTGGTGATGTGAAAATGACTGTGAAAGGGGAAGGGATTTGGCTATGGGGCAGAGGTAGCAGTCAGGAAAAGGTGACAGGGAAAGAGTGTGCCTGGCAAATAGAAAGAGTGAGGGTGGCAAAAGAGTAGGTTAGAGAAGCTCCAGATCACAGGGGACCTTGCACAACATCTTACTGAGTTTTGTTTTTACTAGAAGTGAAATGGGTAGCTGTTGGAAGCTTTTATGACAAAAAGTGGCTTGGAACAATTTGGTATCATAGAGGAGGTAAGAATTGGTCAGACTCTGTGTATATTTTGACAGTAGAGCCAAGTACATTAGATTGGGAGTTGGCATGAGGGAAAGGGAGAAGTGTCTCTTGAGCTAGCCTTCAGTCCCTTTTTCCTCCTGGTCTGAAAACTTAAACTTTGTTCCAATTCCCTTCAATGTAAAATTATGACCCCCAAATGGAGGTTGACCTGTTTGGTGTAGAACAAGACTGTTTTATTACCCATTCTGAATATTTTGCCCCCTGTGGATTTGTTTGGGGTCATGTCTTAGTTTGCCAGTGCTGCCATGACAAATGCCACAATTTGGTTATCTTGAACAATAGAAATTAATTATCTCACAGTTTTGGATGCTAGAAGTCCAAAATCAGAGAATCACCAAGACATGATTTCTCATACATTCTGTAGTGTCCTGCTGCAGGCATGATCTCTGCTTGCAGCATATGGTAATACCTGTCTCCTTCACCAGTTCTGGCTTCTATTGACTAATTTCTTCAGAATTTCCTCTTCTTATAAGAATTCCAGTTATATGGATGATGAACCACCTTAATTCAATTTGGCCTCATCTAAACAGTTACTTGGAATACCCTATTCAGAAATGAGTCCACACCCATAAGACCAGGGATTCAGACTTGAAAATGGGAATGTTTTTGTTGATGACATGATTCAATCTACCACAGGCTGTAATTTCACTTCATTGATGTAAATTGAGATTTCAGACCAAACTACCATGACTACATATCTTTTGCTTTCTTCAAAAAATTTTTTTAGCTTTGCTATCATTTTTTGAATGAATCCTGGCTGTGTTGGCATATCTGAAAACATATTTCTAAATAATCAGAACTAAATATGTTTGATAACTTCCATGAACTTTGTTAAATCAGCAATCCTTCTAGGATCTTTGCTCATTTTAAGAATGTATTCCAATTTGTTAGGAAATGCAGCTTTATGGTTATACAATTTAAATATGGGGTGGGCAGGAAAATGATAGTGTAAGAAGCAGAGAAATGAGTATTTATTGAGTAATATATAACAATGTTTTCTTCATTGTCTTGATTATAAACAGGCCCAGCAACCATTCCTTTCCCTTAACCTATGTATTCTTGTGTGTTTATGCTCCACTTTCCTTTTTCATCTCCTTTTAATTGATTCTCATTTTTAAGTCTAGGTCTCTATTGTTTTATTTTAGGTACAGCTTTTTGTAAGCTATTTTAAATTCTATTCTAAGGAAGAGTATAAATAATAAAAGAGAATGCCAGTGAATGATGAAAAATAACAACCCAAACAACAAAAGTCACTTCAACAGAATATCATAGAAGAAACTAAAAAGCATCACATTCTAATTTTCTTTTGCAATGATTTTTAAAAATTTTTGAAATCATGTTACTTACTGAAAGTAATTTAAAAAGATAGTTCATTTCTTTTTCTTAGGTTTACAGTCTATTTAAATCTACATGGACTTATATTTGTTCCTACTTTTGGATGGAATGAAGTTACACTGGCTTTCATTACTATTCCATGATGAAACATAATGGGAATATTCTCACAGTGACAATTATTTTTGGATAAACCTTATTTCACAGAAAGACTGACCAGGTCAGCCAGTTCTTCTAAAGTAATGGTCAGTACATAGCATCACAGCAATGATTCAAATATATTTTCATCCAGGAATCCTATCATTATTTTCTTCCTCAAAGATTAGACATTTCTTGACATTACTCATCATTGGAACATCTTCAAAATCAGCATGAAAATTTCAGTGGTCACACACTGAGGTAGAATAATGTATAGCCAAGTGCAGAATAATCTGACTTTTTTTCTCATCTGCCTTTTCCTCATGTCATTTAGGCTCTGCAATTATTGACAGCAACATGCACACATGCACATGTGCACACATTCACACCCACATGTATACATGCTCACTACTCTACAGGTTCTTGCGGTGCCAGACCACTTCCCTTGGCCCGCTGTTGAGCAGCCCCATGCACATTCCCAGTATTCCACTTCCTTATCACACCTACAGTGTCCCACTACTCTAAAAATATCCACCCACTCAGTCCTTATATAAAGCCCAGTATGTAGGAGAATGAGTCACTTCAGAGGCAAACAACAATTGATAGCTTCCCTATTGGGTTTGCAATCATTTGGAGTTCCATTCTAGAGGATTCCTCCAAGAGTTCAGAGTGATAGCAGTTCATTAACACACTTAACTTGACTTTTGTCCATTTCTTGCCTTACTTCACCTCATCCCCTTCTTGGGTTCACCTACCAAAAAAGTTGCACTGAAATCTTTATCACAGGATCTGATTTTAAGGAAACCCAAACCAAGCCTACTACTTTTATGTGTTCCAAGGATTTGGGAAAATCTCTATGGGAGCTAAGATATTTAGACTACTGTTTCTTGAAAATTATCCATACATTATGTACTCATAAATATAGTATCACAATTAATTTCAATAGCAAAATTGAAAGGTTATTATGTTTTTTTTGCAGGTTGATTAGGAGAATATCTAGTGCTGCAGAATTAAAAATTAGGAAAGTTGATTTTCAAACCTACATACCTCTGGTTTCAAATCCATGTTCTTGCTACAATTTTGAGTCTTAAATTATATTTTCAGTATTGCATATTTCTCTCTAATGAGTTTTAGTGACAACTTTCATAAAGATGGATAGCCAATAAGGTTTATTTATAATAATATTCAAAAACTGACAGTGTCTGAAAGTCTTTTTCAGGTTACATTCCAAAGAAAAGTCCTTCTTCTTGGCGGGGCTCTCTTAGTGTTTTGGGCTTTTGCCCAGTTGTTGTGGCTTCTGTTCTGGCCTAATTCCAACTTATATTACTTCAGCAGCCTAGACAATTTCCTTTCAAATTCACTTAAAATATCCTCTGCTCTGCCCATCCTATCACAACAGAATAAGAATAAATGAAGTATTCTGAAATACCTCAAGGCATGTTGATATTATAAAGCAACAACGATGATTTCCATCTTCCATCAAGCAAAAAAAAGAGCAAAGAAAGGTTGAAATATAACTGGAATTAAGCCCTAAAAGATACACTGAAGTGGAATTTGTCTATAATGATCAGTATGCTTGATGTTATCTTCTCAGATATCAGTATCCATAGATTAGAGCAGATACCTAGAATTTCTATAAAGAATTAGCAAGTGAATTTCATATGTGCTGGTTCAAAGCTATTATGTACCTAAGAAAAGCTATGCTCTTTTTAGCAAATCTTGTGGGTGCAGACTTATTGTAGGTGGAATCTTTTGATTCAGTTGTTTCCATAGAGATGAGACCCACCCCATTGCTGGTGGTACCATTTGATTAGATTATTTCCATGGAAATGTGACCCTGGCCATTTTAGGTGTGTCTTAATTACTTTACTGAAGTCCTTATAAAAGAACTGTTCTGGAGAGCAGAGAAATGAAGCCAAGACACAGACATTTGGAAATGCTAAGCTAAGAGAAAAAATTCAGAGTTGCCCTGGTGAAGATAAGAGAGGATCCACCGATGCTGTGAAAGCCATTAAATACAAAGCTGAAATCAACTAACCAGGAGTGAAGGACAGCTGATACCAGCCATGAGACTTCCCAGCTGACACAGGTATTCCAGATACTGGCTGCATTTCCTTCATGAAAGTATCCTCTTGGTGTCTTAATTTGTGCATTTTTATGGACTAAGAATTGTAACTTGTAACTTAATAAATCCACTTTATAAAATCCAATCCATTTCTGGTATATTGCATTCCAGCAGGTTTAGCAAACCAAAACATCATGTTTTAAATCAGTAGTTTATAAAATTGAATGAGTATGTTCTATAAATCTGGATTAGGGTAAACATATGTAGTTGAAAATCTTAAATATGATTGACCTAAATAAATTGGAGATTTATTATTCTTCATGCAAACAAAGTCTAGTAAATGCTCCAAAATTGATATGGTGGTTCCATGAATACCTGAATGTCAGCTCCTTTATTTGGTGTCCTACCATGTTCAGTGTGGCTTTTATAGATATGGTAAGTATTTCAGCTGGACCCATAAAGCCATATTCCAGCAAGCAGGAAACAAGAAAGGCTGAAGTAGGAGATACCCTTTCTCTTAAAGTCATTTGCAAAATGTGTTTACAACATGGCACTTGTGTTGACATCCAACATACCAGATCTTGGTCACTAGAGACATGGGAAAATGTTCTCTTTAAACTGGGCAGTGAAGTGCCCAACTAAAACCAAAGATTATGTTACTAAAGAAACAGAAAAAATTGACATTGGGGTAGAGCAAATTCTCATCTGCCACTCATGGGTTGTGAAGTCAAACAAAATTGAGACTGAAAATTGTCTCTATCAGTTCTAAGCGGAGGTACCTTGATCTTCACTTAATGTATTTGGATCATAATTTACTTCATTTCTGAATATGGGTATAATATGCTTAAGCCTGTGGGCTGCTACACTGTGGTAGCACTAAATAGAGAAAGCATAGAGAAGGTAAGTATCTATTTTCCTTATCAATATTTTTCCCTGTACACTGATGGGGTAGTTCCTCTTACTTAAGTTATCTGGTCTGGGGATGGGAGGTGGCCATTATAGGACTTTGAATTTCTTGCTTTTTGCACATAACATAGTTGCAGTGTTTGAAGGGGAAGGAAATTAGGAAATAGAAGATTAAGTGTCATAATGTATAATGAAAGCCAAGCCAATTTATTCACCATTTTCACCTAAATAACTACAACAGAAATAATAAATATGAACAGAAATAAATATAATAAATACAAATAATGCAAAATTTAGGAAATGCTTTCATAAACACTGTCTTTTTATTTTTAGTCCAAAAGTATGTTGTATAGTTATCCTCAATTTTTACAAATTAATCAGCTTGTGCCCAGGCAGGTGTGCAATCCTGCCCAAGGTCACTCAATATATGGAGGTCTAATAGTAAAAGAATCATAGCAAGAAATGTTCACCTGAAGATTCCACTGAATACTGGGACATTCTCTTTACACTCAACACCCTGGTTTGCCCAGATCTAGTTTCAGGTCATGACACAAGTCCTTTCATCTAGCTCCATTTTATTGAAGTTAATAGTCCATAAGAGGGCATGCAGTAGGGCATTGTGGCTGTAAAGAGACAATGAGAGAGTCAATTTTATTTTCAGAATAAACTTCCTTCTGAAAAAAAAGAGATAAACTTGAATTTTCACAATGCCCAGGGTTACAAGGAAAAGATAGTTTGAACATATGTCAAAATTACTCAAATCTACTTCTTCAAGCCTAGATTGAGGTTTGATGAAAAGAAAGCTTTTTGCTTTCCTTGGTATCTGGATTATGAAAATTATATAATCACATGAATGCTTTCCCTTAAAGAATGCATAAAAACTAGCTTTAACAAAACTTCAGACCATGAATATTAAATAAAATAATATTATCTATGAAAATCCTTAATACGCAGAAAACACTGTAAACTTTATTATTAAAAATTTCATCCTGGTGCCTGCCCATGCAAAAAACATTTCATTTTGCTTTTCTCTTGATCATTTTGACTACTGAAATCCTAAAACCTCCCAACTCAAAAGTGAGTATTAATTTTGCTTATATAAAGGGATTAGTTGTTTGTAACAAAAATTCAAAGAGAGAGAAAAATAAGTAGTGAATAGCTTAGTTTCTGATATTTGAAATGCAGCAACACCCAGAGGATTTGGAGAATGACAGAGACAGAATTTCCATGATTTCCTATGAATATTAAACAAGCATGGGAGCTCAGATCACTGTGATTATTCCATGGTAGAGACTTAACTAATGTGATTGACTGCCCTAACATAGGGAACTATGAAATAGAAGAAACAAAAACCAAAGTTCACTTCATCCACTTCAAAGAATTGAGGGTAGAGGAAGAAAGAAAAATAAGTCCAGAGACAGGGAACTCATTACCCATGTTTCTTTATGATACTGTTCACTTCCCTGTCTCAAATCAGGGTCAGATATTGAGGGACAAGATCTAGAGAAGTCTGAAAGAGTAATAGCAGTAGGGCTATTGACATAGATCAGATGCAGTAAGCAAGCCTTTGGGTTAAGTCTAATATGGCCAATATGTGGAGGGTAATGTCCACATGGTGTCAAATACTTGTAGATATATAAGCCTGAGGTAGCATTCTTAGATCTGTACAGAGTACACTTGAGTGTAGGAATCCTGCAGGTTCTCCCTATTCTTAGTTAAGTGACTTGTGGGTTCTGGAAGCCCTTTTAAACATGCAAAGACCAGAGGTGAGGACACATGGACATCTTCAGTAGAACCTCAGAGGCCAGAGGTGAATTTCCAGTGGGTGGGTTCAAGAGGTTAGTGTAAGAACACCACTCCTTTGAAGACAAGACCTCAGATGCTGAAGACCAGGAAGTTGTCAAGACAACACACTCTAATACAAGAACAAAAAAATTCCAAAAGTCATTGAATGAATAAAAGTGCTTTTTCTCTCTTGCCACAATGAGGTCACTTTAGCCGCATACATACAGACAGACACCAAGATGAGGAGAGGCTGGAAGAAAAACTGGAGACTAAACAGTAGAGGAGATGCAGGAAGAGAAGACCAAATATGTCATGAGTTCTAAATAACTCTCTGTCTTTTCTGGTTAATTTCTCTGATCACTGAAATAAAACCTATCATCTTAATCACAACTGAGATGGAATATAATCCATAGCATTTAGAAATAGTATTTTTAAAATTTGAAAATAGAATGGGTAATAAATACAATACAGCTATATGATGCTTACAAGAGACTCATCCTAGATACAGGGATGCAAAGGGATTGAAAGTGAAAGGATGGAAAAAGATGGTCCACACAAGTCATAAGCAAAATAAAGCAGGAGTAACTATACAAATATAAGAAAAAATAGACTTTAAATGCAAAGACATTATAAGAGACAAAGGAGTACACTATGTATTAATAAAAGGCACAATTTGTCAAGAAGAAATAATCACAAATGTTTACATACCCAATCAAGGAGCTCCAACATATGAGATAAACATTGGCAAAACTGAAGGGAGTGACAGATGTTTAAACAATAACAGTAGGAGACTTCAATATACTCTCCTCTATAGACTAAGCAGCCAGACAGAGGATCGACAAGGAAATAGAGAACTTAAATAATTTTGTAAATGAATTAGGCCTAACAGACATATATAGGTCATTAGCCCCCAAATACAAGGATATATATTCTCCTCTAGTATTCATGGAACATTCTCCAGGACAGATTGTATACTGGGGCAGAGAACTGGTCTTTATAAATTTAAAATCTTGTAGTTATTCAAAGCAATTTCTCTGATCACAAAGGAATGAAACAGAATACCAATGAATGAGAATTTCACAAATATATGAAGTTTAAATGACACACTTTTAACTAACAAGTGGGTCAAAGAAGAAATTACTGTAGAAATCAGTAACTATCAGGGAATGGATGAAAATGAGAATACAACATATCAGAATGTATGGGCTGCAGCAAAAGCTGTGCTGAGAGGGAAATTCATTCCCATAAATGCCTACGTTAAAAAAGAAAAGCAAAAATCAAAGACTTAGTTGCTTGCTTAGAGGAACTTGAGAAACAACAGCAAATTAGCCCCAAAACAAATAGAAAAAGAGAAATAATGAAGATTAAAGCAGAATTAAAGTAATGGGAGGGTAAAAAGAACAATAGAAATAATCAATAAAACCAAAAGTTGATTCTTTCCAAAAATCAATAAAATTGATGAACCACTAACAACACTAACAAAGGAATAGAACAAAAAAAAATCAGAAATGTGAGGGAGAGCCTTTGCCACAGGTCCTGGAAAAAAAATCATAAGAGGATACTATGAGCAACTATACACTAACAAACTAGACAATTTAAATGAAATGGACAAATCCCTAGAAACACATGAACAAGCTACACTGACTCAAGAAGAAATAGGAGATCTCAGCAAACCAATCACAAGTAAGAAGATTCAATCATTCACCAAAAATGCAACTACAAAAAAAAAAAAAAACCAACTATGGCCAGATGGCTTCATAGGGGAATTTTGTCAAATATTCAAAAAAGAATTAACACCAATTCTGCTCAAACATTGTATAGTCTGATTTAGAAAATGCTTATGAGAAATCAGGGGCCTAGACTGTAAGTTCTTATAGCAGTTACATTAGTCTAGAGTGGTAACTGTTATTTCTGGATTTTGAGAGGCTGTTTTTTATATGTATGACCTGGTATTTAGAGGTTAGAATGAAGCTGATCAAGTCAAGGTTAAGGTAATTCAGAAAATAGGAGTGAGAACCTGTCTGTATTTTAGAACCTCATCTACTCTTTGAGACCAAAGGAAGAAAGTTATAATAAGCTTAGACAAAATAGTTTGGAACCTATATTTTCTATAGCACATATCTAACTCAATCTGTCTGGGTATATTTTGTAAATAATCCAAACACAGGGAGCCCAGAATAAGAATGAGAGTCTTTAATCTGGTATAGCTTAATATATTGCCTGGATACATCCATACTGAGTATATTATGCAGATAATCAGAAAGCATTGACAAGGTCCCTTGAGGGCTTGGACAAAAAATATGGAACTATTAAAACTTTACACCTGTGTAAACCCCTGATACTGTGTCAAACATTAGGGACATCCAAGTTGATAGGCCAAGTCATTGATCTTGAGGCTTGTTCTTGTGAATTTATGTATGTAGCAGAAAAACTTAACCTATTTGTAGGTGTGTCTAACAGTTACCTACAGGGACCTCTTTTGTTGCTCAGATGTGCCCTTTCTCTCTCTCTAAATCCAACTTTGAAAGTGAAATCATTGCCCTCCCCCCTACATGGAACATGACATCCAGTGTTAAAAGTATCCCTGACAGCTTGGGAGATGACTCCCAGTGGAGAAGCTGTCTTCTGGTCAAGACAACAATGCCATCTTGACCAAAAGGGGGAAAAGAAGGGTAACACATAAGGTATCAGTGATTGAGAGAGTTCAAATAGAGTTGAGAAGCTGCTCTGGAAGTTACCCTTATGCAAGCTTCAGTTAGAATTGCAACCTATCATTGCTTTCCAAATTCCAACCAAAACCATTCCTTCTAATCCTAAAGAATATTTGAGAGTAATATATAAGATTCTACAAATATTCCATGCACTATGGGAACTTTCCAGAAATCTAAAACCTCCAGATGGGTCTCTGGACCAGAAAAGTTCTGAAATGCAGGAGTCAACCTTTCCAGAACACCCTATTATTGATAACCCCTTCCAACATGAAAAAAATTGAATGACGTGCCCAAATACCATTTAGGAGTGGGGGAAAGATCAAAGGTGATGATGGAGTTATACCGAGAATGAAGGGTTTAACAAATGAGTAGGATTGCTGAATCATTATATTGATATTTCTTTTAGTCTCCAGTATCTCAGTGCAGCCCAGAGTAAAAACCTAAAATTGTGTAATTGTAATCCATGCCACACTCTTGAATCTGTTCTACAAATAATTGTTGCTGTACACTTTGAAATTTGTTTATTATATGTTATTTTTCACAACAAAAGAAAAAAATGATCCTTGATTCAGTTCTTGGAATTCCTTGAATTATATTCAAAACAATCTGGGTATATGAATTCACTTTTCAATGATAAATTTTATGAAATCCAAATGTGGATCAAGTATCACTGATGCAAGTTTAGCTTTTAAATTGAGATTGCATTAGGTGTACAATGCAGCCTGGATTTTAAAAAGACAGCACAAAAAATGTCAAATATCTCATTAATAATTTTTATGTTGATTACATATTAAAATGATAGTATTTTGAATATACTGTGTGAAATAAAATATGTTCTTAAAATTTAAAAAAAACCATTGCTTGCATCATTTTGCTTGTCTAAACTTCTTTTCTGTATGTACTATTATTGTTTATTTCTTTCCTATGAAGATATTTGTTTTTCCTAGAATTTTGAGTTATCTCTTTTTTATCTTTTTTTGTCTACTTTTATTAGATCTTTGATACTATCTTCCTGCATTGTGTGAATATCATTAAATCTACCAGACTTGTCTTCTATATTATGGAGACCTTACCCTCAGTTTCTCCCTATCTGCCAAGCATTTCTTTCTTCTTTATCATTTTCAATAACTTACCAAGCAAACATACGCTGGAGGTTAATCACCTGAGTCCTTATATGTTTGAAAATATCTTCATAGTCATCACCATGTTCTGATTGATAGAATTTGCTGGTTGGGGATTATGTAATTAAAAATGATTTTGCTCATAATTATGAGGTATTTTATCTGAGTGTTCTAAAAAATGTTATACCATATTTACATGGAAACTTGAATAGAGAGTGAGATCTTGTTGGTTTGTACAGATTAGAGAGATCTACTGATATGTCCCATAGGATTTTGAACAGACAATAAAAAAATATTTGCAAAGCTCCTTTGAGAGAGTGGGTAAATATGGAAATATTAATCTTCCCCACCTGGGAAATTACAGATATTCTCACAAGCACTGGACACTACCAATTTCATAGGCCAAGCCCTTGATCTTGTGGCTTGTCCTTATGAAATTTATTCCTGCAAAGAAGCTATGCTTACTTATAATTAGGCCCAAGAGTGACCGCAGAGAATATCTTTTATTGCACAGATTTGACCTCTCTCTCAAAGCTAACTTTGCAGGCAAACTCATGTTCTGCCCCATAGTGGGACATGACTCCCAGGGGTGTAAATGTTCCTGGCAATGTAAGACTGTGACTCCCAGGGATGAGCCTGACCTTGGCATCATGGGATTGAGAAAGCCTTCTTGACCAAAAAGGGGAATAGAGAAATGGAACAAAATAAAATTTCAGTGGCTACGAGATTTCAAATAGAGTCGAGAGTTCATTCTGGAGATTATTCTTATGCAGCATATGGAATTCCTTTTAAGTTTTTAGTGGATTAGAAGAGTGAGAAGGAAATACCTTAAACTCTTGAACTATATTCTAGTAGTCTTTATTCTTGAAGATGATTGTATAGCTTTATACATTTTACAGTGTGACCATGTGATTGTGAAAACCTTGCAGCTGACACTCCCTTTAGCTAGTGTAGGGCCAAATATGTAAAAAAAAAAAAAAGAAAAGAAAAGGAGAAAAATTAAATAAATAATAGTGGGGAATAAGGAATATAGTCTATTTGGGGTGTTCTTTTTTCATTTTTACTTTTAGTTTTATTCTTATATGTATGGTTTGTAGTAATGCAAATATTCAAATATTGATTGTTGTGATGAATGCACAATTAAGTGATGATACTGTGAACCAGTGATTGCACTTTTTGGATGATTATGGGGTATATGAATATATATTAATAAAATTGCATTTTTAAAAAGTCAGTTTTTTCCCCACTGATTAGTAACTTTACCTTTATTGTACCTTTCTTGAATGTCAGGTTTCTGTATATGTGAGTGTAACTTTTGTGGCTCACCATCTGTTTTATCACTGTTTGCCTAATCTTGTACCAATATCCTATTGCATTTTTATTATTGCTTGATTCTAATTATTTTTATTAAATTTAATTTATTAACAATAAATTTTCTAAAATATTTTTCTGGAGAAAAATCATTATGATGTGATTGCCATTTCTTTTTATTTTATTTATTTATTTTTTTTTACATGGGCAGGCACTGGGAATCGAACCCAGGTCCTCGGGCTTGGCAGGCAAGCATTCTTACCTGCTGAGCCACTGTGGCCCGCCTGATTGCCATTTCTTTGCTGATAATTTGCTACATTTTTTTCCTTTCTATCTCTCTCTCTGTAATTGCATTTGAGAACCTTCATTTTACAGTTAGTCTTCCAAACTCTCCAGTCCTGAAAAATAATGAATAATTTTTCATTCATTGTTCTGGACATTTGGTGGGTCCACTTTAACTAAAAAGTCACTACCATCAGATGTTTAGAAATCTCTTCAATTATTAATATTATTTTAAGTTTGCATCCTCTATTTTTTCTAGAGACTGAAAGCATTTTAGTGAGATAATGGATCTCCTTAATTGATTATCTATAATTTACCAATTTTGCCCAGTGGCAGATATTCATTCAATCTATGTATATGAGAAGTGTCTTAAGAATTAACTGCTTGAGTCGTTTGATCTTGCTTGTTTTCTCAAGCACGACTCTGCCCGGGACTCGGGAGGCGCCCGAGACCACCGCGGCCGCTTCCGCAGCTACCGGTTGTGGGGAACGAGGCTGTGCCACCGCGGACACCAACCATCCTCAGCTTTCCCCGCTCCGGGTCTCCTGGATCTGCTTTCCTGAGAGCCGGACCCCGACCGCGGGGGGAAGAAAGACTCCGGAGCAGGTGCTTGAACTGAAATAATTTTATCTTCGGGGGCTTCCTTCAGTGACAGACCCCTTAGCACAGGTCTCCCTCCCCCTCTTTCCTTCCTCCTCCACCGCCAGCACCAGTCCTCCCCCAAACCCCTCCTTCTCGTTTTTCCGCCTCTCTCTCTCTTTTTCTATCTCTCTCTCTTCTCCGGTTGCTGCTGCTTTCGGTCCTTCCCTTCCGCTGCCGCCAGGGCGCTGAGCCAGACTATGGGTCCCAGGCCGGGGCTCAGCTGCAGCGGCGATGGAGGCGCTCAGCCGGCTGCTTTTCCCTGGACTTGGCTCCCGCCCAGGCTACGAGCTGTGCCGCCTCTGCCACCGCCTCTTCCGCCGCCGCCCCGCCCGCAGGCTGCGGCTAGAGGGCCCGAGCCCGCCGCAGCTTCGGTCCGCGAGTCCGGGTCTCTGCGGGGACAGGGAGGGGTCTTCCCCACACCCACCCCCACCCCATCTGCCTCAGTTCCACTCCCTGCCTCTCCAGGAAACTAATGACCCCTGCCCTAAACAATCTAAACCCGTGAAACACGGTCTGTTCAATGTGAGAGAGCTAATCCAGAATCCAGAAGTTTAAAAAAATATGTTTTGGTGGGATGGGCCTAATTTAAAAAGTAATTAATATTAACACAATTATTTTCTTTTTATCCCCATTTATCCTTCCCATTTACCTCCTCCTGCCTACTCTACCCAAGCGGAAATTGTTTCCAAGATGAAATGAGTGAAAACCTGAGGATCCTGTGTCTCCCGTAGTATGTCTGAGAAGCTGCCGCTGAAGACAAGGGGTGGGGGTGGGACCTGGGAGATGGCGGGCAGGTGACCCCTGACATTGTCTGGAATTTGGGAGAACACAAATCTTCTCCTCAGCAATGCTCTCAAGAAGATAAATTGCACTCTCCACCATCTTGAACAGGGGCAGATTCTTAGAGAAGGAAACTTGGGGAGTAGCAGGACTGGAGGTGTTGAGATGCCGGGCTTTAGTCAGGTCTAACAAAGAACCGGAATAATTATTGTATCATATTATATACCCCCTTTCCCTTTGCCATCATGATTCTCCTTGGCAGCAGCATTAGCAGCCACCTGAGGGTGAAAATTTGGGTGATGGAGAAGTTGGTAATGACTGCTGTTTTTATTCCTGGCTCTTTTGGGTAACAGCTGCCTGTTTGCCTGTTTCTATTTGTTTTCTCCTACTGCGCTTTGGGCATATTCTTGCCCTTTCTCATCAGACTTTTAGAATAACGGTTCCCTAGACTCTTCTGAATGTGACCAGGGATTTTCTTTGGTTTTAGGTTTACTTTTGGGGGACCTGAGCCGGGGATGGGACACGGGTCTTCCACGTGGCAGGCGAGCACACACACCTTGTACCGTGCACCCTGGGCTCACTGTCAGTGTCCCCTGAGCTGATGGAGTTGATGCACCCCTGGAGGACTGTCGGGTCACCGGCCAGCGCGGTGCGGCTGTTGCTGATGCGGAGAAGCTTGGGGCAGGCCCCAAGTCTTTGGGTTTCCAGGCTCCTCGTAAACCTTGTGTCCCAGACCCAGACGGTGGAGTTGAAACCCTGAGAGAGAGGAGCAGCATGAACCAGCTGAGGGTGCTGCTGGGGATGGCACCAGCAGGGCCTGTCCCCGAGCAGGCCCTGGGCACTCAAAAACTTTCCCTCATCCTGGAATTCGGGCCTGGGGCCTGGTGATTCAGGGGCCTATTTAGAATTGATATGCAGTTTTTATTAAAAAAAAATCTATGTTTTGCTCTTCAATTTTTCAAAATAAAATTTTTAATTAAAACAAACTGTTCCAGAGAACTCTATTTTTCATTCTCATAGAGGGTAAAAGTGGTCTTGATAACGAAAAAGTGGTTAGTTTATAAGTCATTTCAATTTATATATATCTCAGGTTCTCTTTGAGTTTCCCAAATCACCTTTAGCAGCTACAGACTTGTCTCTGTAATTTGTGTGTAGTTCTGGGTAGTGTCTAATAATTATAATCACTATTAGTAGCTGCTCTTACTTTGCATCAGATAGTCTAAGTGCTTTCACTATTAACACAGGTAACCCTTAAAATAACCCTATGCTGTATTATTTTAATTATTCTTAAATTACATAGGTAAAGAGAGTTTTAAGCAACTTGCTGAAGGTCAAATAGCTCATAGGTGAGGGAGTGTCCCACCCAGACACTCTGGTTCCAGACCAATATTAAAATTGGTTTCCATCCCCAGAGTAGCAGTTTGCCAACAGCAGGTGGGCTGGAAATGTATTTAGAAGTGGATTTAAAATATACGTGACATTTCAGTGACTTATTTTGTGGCTTCTGCTTAATATTAGTACACTTAGTTTACATTGTTACAAGCAAATGTAGGATCTTTTCTTGGATTTCTAAAATTGCAAACAACCCAATAACAGATTGATTTGATTTTCTATATTTAAAATGAAATTTCATGGGGAATAAAATGCAGTGGAATTGTTTCTGAAGTGATTCAGATAATGCTCATAACAGATGAGAACATGGCAGACTTTCTTAGCAGTGAAATTGGTAAAGTTCAGACAAATTCATATGGATAGAGGCAGCTAATAATAATTTATATTTTAAAATATGTATCATCTACTTTTTTTTCTCTTTCCTGTTTTTTTTTTTTTTTTTTTTTTTTGGCATGGGCAGTCTTTGGGAATTGGACCCTGATCTCTGGCGTGGCAGGCAAGAAGTCTGCCACTGTGACATTGCACCACCCTATCCTCTGCTTTTGAAGATATAGTTTTACCACATAAATAATTAGCCTAGCATCAGGACATGTGATGGTGAGATGGAGGCATGGGCAGGTCTGCTTGTTTTGCCTCCATTCATAATGGTACGGTCAGACATAGTAGTCAGGTCACTGTGCCCAATTGACCCCTGCCTCCTTGGTCTCACAGATGTGTGTTCATTCTATAAGGAAAGCATGAGGAGCCCAACAAACCCTTAGTTTTTACATTTTAAAATCTTTCATTATTTTTTCTTAAAAATTAACATTAAAATACTATTTGAAGGTGGTGCAAGGGCAGCTCAGTGGTAGAATTCTTGCTTGTCATGTGGGAAACCCAGGTTCAATTCCTGGTCTGTGTACTCTGTCCCCCCCGACAAAAATTCAATAAATGGTGTTGCAGTAATGGAAAAAGAATGAAATGTGCCCTCCACCATACAGTACACAAAAAAAACACTAGTTCAGTCATTCATTTAAAAATTTTTATATTAGTATTAGGAATAAAATAAGAACAATTATTTCACATCTGTATTTTTGCATGCATTGTTAGCTAATTGTGTGAACTAGAATGGAGAAATGGTTTAGTACAGTAGAGTGCACATTAGAAAAAGTCAACCTTGAAAAGCTTTTCAACCTATCTATGGTGAAGGACCAATTTATTTAAAGTTTCCTATTTATTTGTTGCAGGAAAGGCAATGTAATATTTGTGGCCACCTAATTTATAGGATCAAATTCATGAACAACACAGACTTCAGTGATATAAAAACATATTTTATTAAGAAAGTATTTAAAAGAGCTTTCAAAAATAAGACATAGTTATGTCACCAGATAAGATGGCACCAACACCTGAAGAGAAATTACTGCTGGAAAGTCTTAGAAGCAGCATCCCAAGTCTCAGTCATAAAAATCCACAGCAATCTTGGAGATAGCATTCAGAGTCTCCTTAGTAAAAATCCATAACAGAGCATTCTTTTCCTGGATAAGGGTTTGATGAGGTGCTCTGTCTTTCTCATAAGATTCTCCTCTCTCTGTCTCTAATTGTTTGCATGCAGTTCTTATGATATTTTCACACAGTAGTGACCAAATTCCAATTAGCTTACATGACTGGGCCCAATTGGGTTCTCTGGGAACTGGCTAGGGACTGAGAGGAGCTTTCTGGGACCTAGATATCTTTGTCACAGTACACCTCCTTCTGGGAAGATAGCCAGTCCTCCCACCTAGAGTATACATTTCAACTGTTGCTTAACAAGTTCATGTAATGGCAACATTAATTGAACAGAACAGACTGTACAAATTTATCTTTCCCTTATGAAATTGCACATTGATATTTTTGTAAAATGTAATGAAAATGAATTATTATGAAATGAGGTTTAAAAGAAAGACCTACAATACAGAAACCCAAAATTCAGCAGATAGAATTACTCTGCCTAATTGCTATGAAAGTTTTGAAAGCACTGTCTCAGTTTTTGCAATGAAGAGTTTGTAGTCTGATGCTGGGCACAAAGCACACCAAATGGTACTGCTGCATGCATGTGGCCAAGGTCTAGAATTCGCAGATGTGTGTACACAGGATGGATGGGAAATGATGTTTCTTAGTAAAGTTGTGGCATGGAGGTATACCTTATATCAACACACTATCGTGAGCCAAATCTAGTTGGCCCCTGTTTTGTAAATAGAGTTTTATTGGAACATGACCAAACCTATTCATAAAAAAATTATTTTTATTGAGATATCTTCACACACATACAGTCCATCCAAAATATACAATCCATGGCTCACAATATCATCACATAGTTGTCATTTTTGTTATATTTGTATCACTCCAGAAAAAGAAATAAAGAAAAAACCAATAAATCCCATATACCTTACCCCTCCCTCTCACTGACCACTAGTATTTCAATCAACTCAATTTTTTTACCTCTTATCATTAACCTATCATTTATTTATTTTTGTCCTTATTTTTATTACTCATCCATCCACACCCTGGATAGGGAACATCAGACACAAGCTTTTCACATTCATATGGTCACATTGTAAAACCTGTATGCAGTCATCTCAAAAATCAAAGTTATAGGGATACAGTTCAAAATTTTAGGTACTTCCCTCCAGCCACTCCAATATATCACACACTAAAAAGGGATCTCTATATAATGAGTAAGAATAACCTCCAGGATAACCTCCTGACTCTGTTTGAAATCTCTCAGCCACTGAGACTTTTTTTGCCTCATTTCTCTCTTTCCTGTTTAGGTCAAGAATTCTTTTTCAATCCTTTGATGCCAGGTTCCTGCTCATCCCATGAGTTCTGCCCCATGTTGCCAAGGAGATTCACACCCCTGGGAGTCATGTCCCACATAGCGGGAAGGCAATGAGTTCACTTGCTGTGTTGCTTATATAGAGAGAGGCCACATCTGAGCAACAAAAAGGTTCTCTGGGGGTGACTTAGGCATAGCTATAAATAGGCTTAGCCTGCCCTATGCAGGAATAAGCATCATGGGGTGAGCCCCAAGATCGAGGGCTCAGCCTATTGAATTGTTTGTCCCCACTGCTTGTGAGAATAACTGGAATTCCCCAGATGGGGAAGTTGAATATTTCCTTCTTTCTTCCCAGTCCCCCAAGGGGACTTTGCAAATACTTTTTTATTCTCTCCTCAAATTACTCTGGGATATATTGGGGCATCGCCAACAAGATCTCATGCCCTATTCAAGATTCCATGCAATTCTGGTGTTTGAATAAACTGTCCATACAAGTTAAATTAGATAATGTGCTACCCAAAATATAAAATTTTCACCAAATAAACATCTCTCTCTTTGGTCTCACACAGAAGTTGAAGTTTTAAATATGGACAATATCATCCTTTACCCTGTATTCTGATTTACTCCTGTCCTACCCAGCTCAACTTCATTCATATCTCTAGTTGATGTCTGATTCCCTTTTCAACTTTTTAAACAGTTCCTGTACAGGATACTACTGACTTTCATAGCTTCAGTGCTCTAACTCTGAGTTTTACTTGTCACATAAATACGTGAAGTTTCAGGAAACAACCAGGCTTTATACAAACAGTTCAGTATCTCAGAATTTAGAAATAATGGTTACAACTCCTGAATATGTGACTTTCATAACAGCTTACAATGTAGGACCCTTTACAACAGACCCCAACCTGATAATCCATGCCCTTGAGTACAGATCAACAAGTTTTTATATTATAGTTAGTCCATGTAAGTGAGGCATGATAACATTTGTCATTTGTTTCTGGCATTTCATTCAACATGCAGTCCTTAAGTTTCATTCACCCAATTGTATGCCATTCCTTCTTGCAGTTGCTCAGTAGTCCATTGTATGTGTATACCATAGTCCCCCTTCCATTCTTCAGTCATTGTACCCTTAAGCCACCTCCATCCATTGTGAATTAAGAGCACTGCCACCATAAACACCAGTGTGCAAATGTCCATTCATGTCCCCACGCTCAGTTCCTCCAATACTGAGCAATGGGGTTTCAGTATCATATTGCACCCCCACCCCAAGCCTCCTGTGGAGCCACCACGATGCCTTCCAAGGGGCTGCACCTCTCATTTCCCTACCAACAGTGAATAAGTACATCTCTTTCTCCACATTTTCTCTAGCATTTTTTCTCTCTGTTCATTCTTAATAATTTTTTTTGGCACATCATACAATGCAACCTAAGTAAAAAATCTGTGGTTCCTAATATAATCACATATTATATTATATATGCCTTCACCACCACAATCTATATGAAACTATTTCTTTTTTTCTTTGCAAAAAAATCTGATATCCCTTCCCCATTCCCCCTGCCTGCTGACATTTATTTTTGGCATAATGCCTTTGTTATATTCAGTGGAAGGATATTACATTGTCATTGTTAACTAGCTTGCACTGATGTTTTTTCTGTATACCATCCATTTTCAACATCTTCCAATGTTGATATTCATTTTTCTCCCTCATGTAAAAATATTCTTATATTTGTATGTTTAATCACCAACATTGTCCACTCTAGGCATTCCTAGGTTAAACTGTCTCAGTCTTCATCCTCTGTCTTTCCTTCTGATTTCATACATGCCCCCAGCCCTTCTCCCTCTATATCATACTTGCATTCATCTTCACTCAGAGTACTTATATTATTGTGCCACCGTCAGGTAGTATTGTGCTATCCATTTCTGAATTTTTACAATCAGTCCTGTTGTATGATCTATATCCCTTCAGCTCCAATTACCCAATCTCTACCCTATTGCTATCTCCTGATAACCTCTGTTCTTAACTTTAACTTTCAATGTTAGTTCATATTATTGAGACCATACAGTACTTGCCCTTTTGTTTCTGGCTAATCTCACTCAGCATAATGTCCTCAAGGTTCATGCATGTTGTTACATGCTTCATGACTTTATCCTGTGTTACAGCTGCATAATATTCCATCATATATTACTACAACAGCTTGTTTAGTCGTTCATCTATTGATGGACATTTGGGTTGTTTCCAACTCTTGGCAATTGTAAATAATGCTGCTATAAACATCAGAGTGCAAATGTCCATTTGTGTTTTTGCCCTCATGTCTTCTGAATAGATACCTAGTAATGGGATTGGTGGATTATATGGCAATTCTATTCTTAGCTTCCTGAGGAAACTCCAAACTGCCTTCCAGAGTGGTTGTGCCATTTGCCATTCCCACCAACACTGGATAAGTGTGTCTCTTTCTCCATATCCTCCCCAGCACTTGTTATTTTCTGTTTTTTGTTTTGTTTTGTTTTGTCATGGCCATTCTAGTGGGTGTGAGATGGCATTTCACTGAGATTTTCATTTGCATTTCTCTAATAGTTAGTGAAGTTGAGCATCTTTTCATGGCCTTTTAGTCATTTGTACTTCCTCTTCTGAAAAGTGTCTGTTCATGTCTTTTGCCCAGTGTTTAATTGGGTTGTCTTTTTGTTGTTGAGTTCAAATGTGGTTTCCAAATTTTATTTCCTGAAAGAAAAGATTTTTCGATGCACAAAAGTGTTTAATTTAGAGGAGTTTGCATTTATGTATATCTTTTCTCATTGCTTGTACTTTGAGTGTAAGGTCTGGAAAATTACCTTCTATTACACGATCTATAAGATTTCCATACATTTTCTTGTAAAAATGTTATGGTCTTAGCTCTAATGTTTAAGTCCGTGATCCATTTTGAGTTAATTTTTGTATAGGGTTTGAGATATGGACCTCTTACATTTTTTTTGCATATGAATATCCAGTTCTCCAAACACTATTTACCGAAGAGATTATTCTGTCTGTGTTGGGTTGGCTAGACCACCTTGTCAAAGATCAATTGTCCATAGATGAGAGGGTCTATTTCTGAACATGCAAGTTGATTCCATTAGTCAGCATATCTATCTCTATGCCAGTACCATGCTGTTTTGACCACTGTAGCTTTGTAATATGCTCTAAACTCAGGTAGTGTGAGACCTCCCACTTCATTTTTCTTTCTCAAGATATTTTTGGCTATTCAGAGCACCCTGGCCTTCCACATAAATTTGATTATTGTTTTTTGTATTTTCGCAAATTAAGTTTCTGGGTTTTAATTGCTATTGCACTGAATCTATAAATCTATTTGGGTAAAATTGACATAAACTATATTTAGTTTTGCAATCCATGAACATGGTGTGCATTTCCATTTATTTAGGTCTTCCATGATTTCTTTTAGCAATTCCTGTAGTTTTCTATGTATAGGTCTCTTATTTCCTTAGTTAAATTTATTCCTCAATATTTTGGTTTTTTGTTTGTTATTATAAATGGAATTTTTTCTTGGTTTCATCTTCAGATTGCTCATTACTAGTTTATAACAACACAACGGATTTTGGGGTGTTGATCTTGTACCCTGCCACTTTGTTGTGTTTATTTATTGGTTCTAGTAGCTTTGTTACAGATTTTTCAGGATTTTTGACATATAGTATTGTTCTAGTTTGCTAGCTGCCAGAATGCAACACACCAGAAACAAATTGGCTTTTAATAAAAGGGGATTTATTTTGTTAGTTCTTCAGAGGAAAGACAGCTAACTTTCCACTGAGGTTCTTTCTTACGTGGGAAGGAACAGGATGGTCTGCTGGCCTTCTCTCCAGGCCTCTGGGTTCCAACAACTTTCCCCAGGGTGATTCCTTTCTGCATCTCCAAAGGCCTGGGCTGAGCTGTGAGTGCTGAGTTGAGGTATGCTGAGCTGCTTGGGCTGTGCTACATTGAGCTCTCTCATTTAAACACCAGCCAGTTAACTCAAACGTCATTCATCACAGCAGGCTCATCCTTGCCTTGTTTCTGATCTTACAGGGAAAGCTTTCAGTCTTTCTCCATTAAGGATGATGTTAGCTGTGGGTTTTTCTTTCTTTATCATGGTGAAGAAGTTCTTTTCTATTCCTATCCTTTGAAGTGTTCTCATCAGGAAAGGATGTTGAATTTTGTCAAGTGTCTTTTCTGCATCCATTTAGATGATCATGTGGTTTTCCACTTTGGCTTATTGATATGGTGTATTACATTAATTGATTTTCTTGTTTTGAACCAGCCTTGCATACCTGGAATAATTCCCAATTGATCATGTTGTATAATTCATTTAATATGCTGCTGGATTTGATTTACAAGTATTTTGTTGAGAATTTTTGCATCTATGTTCATTAAAGAGATTGGTCGGCAATTTTCTTTTCTTGCAGTATCTTTGTCTGGCTTTGGTATTAGGGTGATGTTGGCTTCATAGAATAAGCTAGGTAACTTTCTTCCTCTTCAATTTTTTTGAAGCATTTGAGCAGGATTGGTACCAAGTCTTTCCAATGCTTGGTAGAAATTGCACGCTTGGTAAAAATCACATGTGAAGCAGTTTGGTCTTGGACTTTTCTTTTTTGGCAGCTTCTTGATGACTGTTCCAATTTCTTTATTTGTGATTGATTTTGTTGAGGTCATCTATTTCTTCTTGAGCCAGTGTTGTTTGTTCAGGCTTTTCTAGGAAGTTGTCCATTTCATCTATGTTGTCTAGTTTATTAATATGTAGTTGCTTATAGTATCCTCTCATTGTCTCCATTATTTCTGTGGTTTCAATGTTATGCCCCCTCACCCATTTCTGATTTTATTTCTTTGTATCCTCTCTCTCTATATATATATATATATCTATATCTATATCTATCTATCTATCTGTCTGTCTGTCTGTCTGTCTATCTATCTATCTATCTATCTATCTATCTATCTATCTATCTATCTATCTATCTATCTATCTATCTATCTATCTATCTATCTATCTATCTTTTGGTCAACCTAGCTCAGGGTCCATTGATTTTATTAATTTTTTCTCAAAGGGTCAAATCTGGTTTGTTGTTTTTCTCTATGATATTCATAATCTCAATTGCTCTAAAAAAATCTCTTGTTTCTTTCTGTTGGTTTGCTGTTCTTTCTGTAGTTCTTCCAGGTGAACAGTTAATTCCTCAATTTTTGTCTTCTTCTGTTTTAATGTAGGCATTTAGGATAATAAATTTCCCTTTCAGCACAGCTTTTGCTGCATCCCATAAATTATGATAGTTTTCATTTTCATTTGCCTTGAGATATTTACTGATTTCTCTTGTAATTTCCTACTTGACCTGCTGGTTTTTGTTTTTTGTTTTTTGTTTTGGTGGGGGACATGTGTGTATTGTCCGGGAATCCAACCTGGGTCCTCCTGTATGGAAGGTGAGCATTCTACCACTGAGCCACCTATGCACCTTCTTTTTTTTTTTAGAGTGTGTTGTCTCATCTCTATATATACCTCTGCCTATTGTTAATTTCCAACTTCATTCAACTATGATCTGAGAAAGTGTTTTGTATATTTTCATTCTTTTTAAATTTATTGACTTCCTTTGTGACCCAGCATATGATCTATCCTTGAGAATGATTCCTAAGCACTTGCAAAAAATGTGTATCCTGCTGTTGTGGGATGTGATGTTTTGTAAATGTCTGTTAAGTCTAGTTCATTTGTTGTATTATTCAAATTCTCTGTTTCCTTATTGATCCTCTGTCTAGATGTTTTATCCTTTGATGAGAGTGGGGAACTGAAGTCTCCAACCATTAATGTAGAAGTGTCTACTTCTTCCTTCAGTGTTGTCAGTGTTTGCCTCCTGTACTTTGGAGCACTCTGGCTAACTGCATAAATATTTATGATCATTGTGTTCTCTTGTTGAATTGTTCCTTTTATTAATACATAGTTTCCTTTTTGTGTCTTTTAATTGTGTTACATTTGAAGTCTAATTTGTCAGATATTATTATAGCTACCCCCACTCTTTTTTGGTTGTTGTTTGCATGAAATATATTTTCAATTTGTTTTGTCTTTGGGTCTAAAGTGAGTCTCCTAGAGACAGCATATAGTTTGGTTCTGTTTTCTAATCCATTTTGCCAGTGTATTACTTTTGACTGGAGAGCTTAATCCATTGCAGTGTGTCGTGGTCAGTTTCCTGTGTCAACTTGGCCAGGTAGTGGTGCCTGTTTGTCTGGTTGGGCAAGTGCTAACCTGTCTGTTGCTATGAAGATATTTCATAGAATTAAATCATTATCATGTCAGCTGTATACACATCTGATTGCATTTGTAATCAGCCAAGGGGAGTGTTTTCTGTGATGAGTGATGCTTAATCTAATCACTGGAAGGCTTTTAAGGAGATTTCAGAAGAGACAGTTTCTCTTCCTGCTTCAGCTTATGAGCCTTTCCTGTGGTGTTTGTCCAGACCCTCTATCAGAATCATCAGCTTCACAGCCTGCCCTTCAGATTTTGGACTCTGTCCCATGGTTATGTGACACACTTTTATAAATTTTATATCTATGGATATTTCCTGCTGATTCTGTTTCTCTAGAGAATCCTAGCTAATACAACATGTAATTTTATTACTAAAATAAACACTTCTACAGTTTTGTCTTTGGGATTTTTTTTTGTATGCTGCATTGTGGAAGTCACATTTCATTCTTTTTCCATCTGAGTATTCCCTTATTGCAGCACCATTCTGATTTTTTGTTTGTTTGGTTTCATTTTTCATAGTTTGTTTGGAAAGTGCGTGGTCCAGGAATCAAACCTGGGTCTTGCACATGGCAGGTGGGAATTCTTCCACTGAACTACCCTTTGGCCCCAAGTCTTTTGGATTTTGTATATCATATCTTTTTTGACATTTTACCTACACTGGTAGTCTTCATTTGTAAAGTCTTTTTCAGACTTTTCTTTTCTGTGTTTTCCTGGTTGCCTGTAGTGCTCCCTTTTGTGTTTCATTTGCAGCTGATCTCTTACTGACAAAGTCTCTCAGTGACTGTCTGAAAATATTTTAAAGTATCTCTTTTTTTGTATGCTGTATGGCAGGATGCATTCTTTTTATATGTGAGTATCCCATTATTGCAACACCATTTGCTGAATTTTTGTTTGTTTGTTTGTTTTGTTTGGGGGAAGTGCACGGGCCAAGAATTGAACCCAGGTCTCCCACATGGCAGTCAAGACTTCTACCACTGAACTACCCTTGCACTCCAGTCCCCCTATCATTTTTTTTGCATTGGCAGGAACTGGGAAATGAACTCCCACATTTTTAAAAATATTTTTATTATGAACGGACATACCAACATTCTTTATATACAAAAATTCTTGACATGATTACAATCAATGGCTCACTATATCATCACAAAGCTGTGTGTTCACCACTGTGATTATTTTTTTGAACATTTGCATCTCTGCAGCAAAAGAAAGAAAGAAAAAACTCATACATGTCATACCCCTTACCACTCCCTTTCATTGACCACTAGTATTTCAATTTACTCCATTTATTTTTTACCTTTGTTCCCCCTACTATTTGCTTATTTTTATCCATATTTTTTTAATCTTCTGTCCATACCTTATACAAAAGGAGAATTAGATGCAAGGTTTTCATAGTCACACAATCACATTGTAAAAGCTATATAATTACATAGTCTTCTTCAAGAAGCAAGACTGCTGGAACACAATTATGCAGCTTCAGGTACTTTCCTCTAGCCACTCTAATGCCCTTAAACTAAAAAGAGAATATCTATATAATGCAGAAGAATAACCTCCAGGATAACCTCTTCACTCTGTTTGGAATCTCTCAGCCACATACTTTATTTTGTCTCATTTCTCTCTTCCCCTTTTTGGTCAAGAAGCTTTTCTCAATCCCTTGATGCTGAGTCCCAGCTCATTCTAGGATTTCTGTCTCACATTGTCAGGGAGGTTTACATCCCTGGGAGTCATGTCCCACATAGAGAGGGGGAGTGTGGTGAGTTTGCTTTTGGTACTGGCTGAGAGAGAGAGAGAGGCTGCATCTGAGCAACAAAAGAGGTTCTCTGGGGGTGACTTGTAGGCATAATTTTAAGTAGGCTTAGCCTACCCATGCGGGCAAGCATTCTTACCTGCTGAGCCACCATGGCCTGCCCTGTTTTTTGTTTTGATAATGGTCATTCTGGTGGGTGTGAGATATCTCATTGTAGTTTTAATTTGCATTTCCCTAATAGCCAAGGAAGTTGAGCATCTTTTCATATACCTTTTAGCCATTTTATTTCCTCTTCTGAGAAGTGTCTGTTCATGTCTTTTACCCATTTTAAGATTGGGCTGCCTGTCTTTTTGTTGTTGAGTTGAACAATCTCTTTATATGTTCTGGATACTAGACCCTTACCTGATATGTAGTTTACAAATTTTGTCTCCCACTTTGTAAGTTGTCTTTTTCCCTTCTTGACAAAGTTCTTTGATGTACAAAAGTGTTTAATTTTTAGGAGTTCCCATTTATCTATTTCTTTCTTCAATGCTTATGCTTTGGGTGTAAGATCTAGGAAACTGCCTACTATTACAAGTTTTAAGAGATATTTCCTTACATTTGCTTCTAAAAGTTTTATGGTCTTAGCTCTAATGTTTAGGTTTCTGATCTATTTTGAGTTAATTTTTGTATAAGGTGTAAGAAATGGATCCTCTTTCATTCTTTTGCATGTGGATATTCAGTTGTCCAAACACCATTTATCGAAGAGAGTATTCTGTCCCAGGTGAGTTGACTTGACTGCCTTATGAGAGATCAATTGTCCATAGATGTCTCCCTAATTTTTTGAAGGACAGTTTTTTGGGTACAGAATTCTTGGTTGGCAATTTGTCTCTTTCAGAATCTTAAATATATCATCCCACTTCTTTCTTGCCTCCCATGCTTTCTGCTGAAAAATCCACACATAGTCTTATTGGGTTTCCCTTGAATGTGATGGATTGCTTTACTCTTACTGCTTTCAAAATTCTTTTTGTGTTTGACATTTGACAATCTCATAAGAAGTGTCTTGGAGTAGGTTTATTTGGATCTCTTCTATTTAGGGTATGCTGTAATTCTTGGATCTGTAATTTTATGTTTTTTTATTAATTAAAAAAATTAACAAAACATTTAGAAATCATTCCATTCTACATGTACAATCAGTAATTCTTAATATCATCACATAGTTGCATATCCATCATTTCTTAGTACATTTGCATCGATTTAGAAAAAGAAATAAAAAGACAACAGAATAAGAATTAAAACGATAATAGAGAGAAAAAAAACCTATACCTCACATGCAGCTTCATTCAAAGTTTTAACATAATTGCATTACAATTAGGTAGTATTGTGCTGTCCATTTCTGAGTTTTTATATCCAGTCCTGTTGCACAGTCTGTATTCCTTCAGCTCCAATTACCCCTTCTTTTTTTTTTTAATTAACAGAAAAAAGAAATTAACCCAACATTTAGAAATCATACCATTCTACATATGCAATCAGTAATTCTTAACATCATCACATAGATGCATGATCATCATTTCTTAGTACATTTGCATCGGTTTAGAAGAACTAGCAATGTAACCGAAAAAGATATAGAATGTTAATATAGAGAAAAAAATAAAAGTAATAATAATAAAAACAAAACAAAACAAAACAAAACAAAAACCTATAACTCAGATGCAGCTTCATTCAGTGTTTTAACATGATTACTTTACAATTAGGTATTATTGTGCTGTCCATTTTTGAGTTTTTGTATCTAGTCCTGTTGCACAGTCTGTATCCCTTCAACTCCAATTGCCCATTATCTTACCCTGTTTCTACTTCCTGCTGAACTCTGTTACCAATGACATATTCCAAATTTATTCTCGAATGTCCGTTCACATCAGTGGGACCATACAGTATTTGTCCTTTAGTTTTTGGCTAGACTCACTCAGCATAATGTTCTCTAGGTCCATCCATGTTATTACATGCTTCATAAGTTTATCCTGTCTTAAAGCTGCATAATATTCCATCGTATGTATATACCACAGTTTGTTTAGCCACTCGTCTGTTGATGGACATTTTGGCTGTTTCCATCTCTTTGCAATTGTAAATAACGCTGCTATAAACATTGGTGTGCAAATGTCCATTTTTGTCTTTGCCCTTAAGTCCTTTGAGTAGATTCCCAGCAATGGTATTGCTGGGTCGTATGGCAATTCTATATTCAGCTTTTTGAGGAACCACCAAACTGCCTTTCACAGTGGTTGCACCATTTGACATTCCCACCAACAGTGGATAAGTGTGCCTCTTTCTCTGCATCCTCTCCAGCACTTGTCATTTTCTGTTTTGTTGATAATGGCCATTCTGGTGGGTGTGAGATGATATCTCATTGTGCTTTTGATTCGCATTTCTCTAATGGCCAGGGACATTGAGCATCTCTTCATGTGCCTTTTGGCCATTTGTATTTCCTCTTCTGATAGGTGTCTGTTCAAGTCTTTTTCCCATTTTGTAATTGGGTTGACTGTCTTTTTGTTGTTGAGATGAACAATCTCTTTATAAATTCTGGATACTAGACCTTTATCTGATATATCATTTCCAAATATTGTCTCCCATTGTGTAGGCTGTCTTTCTACTTTCTTGATGAAGTTCTTTGATGCACAAAAGTGTTTAATTTTGAGGAGCTCCCATTTATTTATTTCCTTCTTCAGTGTTCTTGCTTTAGGTTTAAGGTTCATAAAACCACCTCCAGTTGTAAGATTCATAAGATATCTCCCAACATTTTCCTCTAACTGTTTTATGGTCTTAGACCTAATGTTTAGATCTTTGATCCATTTTGAGTTAACTTTTGTATAGGGTGTGAGAGATGGGTCTTCTTTCATTCTTTTGCATATGGATATCCAGTTCTCTAGGCACCATTTATTGAAGAGACTGCTCTGTCCCAGGTGAGTTGGCTTGACTGCCTTATCAAAGATCAAATGTCCATAGATGAGAGGGTCTATATCTGAGCACTCTATTCGATTCCATTGGTCAATATATCTATCTTTATGCCAATACCATGCTGTTTTGACCACTGCGGCTTCATAATATGCCTTAAAGTCAGGCAGTGCGAGACCTCCAGCTTCGATTTTTTTCCTCAAGATGTTTTTAGCAATTCGGGGCACCCTGCCCTTCCAGAAAAATTTGCTTATTGGTTTTTCTATTTCTGAAAAATAAGTTGTTGGGATTTTGATTGGTATTACATTGAATCTGTGAATCAATTTAGGTAGGATTGACATCTTAACTATATTTAGTCTTCCAATCCATGAACACGGTATGCCCTTCCATCTATTTAGGTCTTCTGTGATTTCTTTTAGCAGTTTTTTGTAGTTTCCTTTATATAGGTTTTTTGTCTCTTTAGTTAAATTTATTCCTAGGTATTTTATTCTTTTAGTTGCAATTGTAAATGGGATTCATTTCTTGATTTCCCCCTCAGCTTGTTCATTGCTAGTGTATAGAAATGCTACAGATTTTTGAATGTTGATCTTGTAACCTGCTACTCTGCTGTACTCATTTATTAGCTCTAGTAGTTTTGTTGTGGATTTTCCCGGGTTTTCGATGTATAGTATCATATCGTCTGCAAACAGTGATAGTTTTACTTCCTCCTTTCCAATTTTGATGCCTTGTATTTCTTTTTCATGTCTAATTGCTCTGGCTAGAACCTCCAACACAATGTTGAATAATAGTGGTGATAGTGGACATCCTTGTCTTGTTCCTGATCTTAGGGGGAAAGTTTTCAATTTTTCCCCATTGAGGATGATATTAGCTGTGGGTTTTTCATATATTCCCTCTATCATTTTAAGGAAGTTCCCTTGTATTCCTATCTTTTGAAGTGTTTTCACAGGAAAGGATGTTGAATCTTGTCGAATGCCTTCTCTGCATCAATTGAGATGATCATGTGATTTTTCTTCTTTGATTTGTTGATATGGTGTATTACATGAATTGATTTTCTTATGTTGAACCATCCTTGCATACCTGGGATGAATCCTACTTGGTCATGATGTATAATTCTTTTAATGTGTTGTTGGATACGATTTGCTAGAATTTTATTGATGATTTTTGTATCTATATTCATTAGAGAGATTGGCCTGTAGTTTTCTTTTTTTGTAATATCTTTGCCTGGTTTTGGCAAAGATAAGTTCTGTGATTTGTTTTTTCAGTTTTTCTATTTCTTCTTTATGTTCAGCCATGTCTTCTTCATGTCCTCCCTCAATTTATCGATTTCATTTTTGAAGAGGTTTTCCATTTCTGTTCATATATTCAGCATTAGTTGTCTCAGCTCCTATATCTCATTTGAACTATTGATTTGTTCCTTTGACTGGGCCATATTTTCAATTTTTTGAGCGTGATCCATTATCTTCTGCTGGCGTCTTCGCATTTAGACAGATTTCCCTGGGTATTGGATCCAAAAGTTTGGAAGATTTTTCTGTGAAATCTCTGGGTTCTGTTTTTCTTATCCTGCCCAGAAGGTGGCGCTCGTGGCACACGTTTGTCTGCGGGTCCCACCAGTAAAAGATGCTGTGGGTCCTTTAACTTTGGAAAACTCTCGCCGTCCGGGAGGTTCACTAGCCGAAGTGGCTTGGAAGAGTGTGAACCGGCTCAGGTCCGAACACGGGGAGGGTCGCTGGCCGCCGCAGCCTGGGAAAGTGCCCGTCCGAATTTCCTAGTCGGCCCGGGGCGACAAGCGTGGCAGGAGGGCACCAGCGGCAGCAGCCCACCCGGGAGAGTGCACATTCCTGGGGAGTCACGGGTTTGGAAGGGGCCCCTCCCCCCGTCACCATTCTCCGCAGCCTGGGGATTTCTGATCCAATTCTCTCAATTGGTCCGGGGGGCCACGCGTGGTGTGGGCACCAGCCACCGTGGTTTGAGGGGACTGCCTGTCCAATTCTCCCAGCCGGCCCGGGAAGGGGGAAGGGAGTGACTCTGGCCGCTTGCCGCCCCGCCCAGTGAAGCCCGCACCCCTCGGCGATCTCACCCAAGCGGGTTCTCTCAGCCAGCCAGCTGTTCCAGAATGGGGTAAGCTGTCTTTTTTTATCTCTGTCGTGGCTTTGGGAGCTGTTCTGTATCATTTCTACTCCCCTAGTAGCTCTCCCGGAGGAGAAACTAAGATCCGCGTGTCTTACTAAGCCACCATCTTATCCGGAAGTCCCAATTTTATGTTTTTAATAAGAGATGGGAAATTTTCAGTGATTATTTCTTCCACATTCTTCCTGTTTCTATTTCCTTTCTTCTTCTGGAACACTCATAACACATATATTCATGTTTTTTATATTGTCATTCAAATTTCTGAGACCCTGCTCATATTTTTCCATTCTTCTCCCTATTTGTTCTTTAATGTGTAGGATTTCAGTTGTCTTGTCTTCTAGTTCACTAATTCTTTCTTCTGCCTTTTCAAATCCACTGTTTTTGGTCTCCATTTCTTTTTTTGTCTCTTCTATTGTGCCTTCATTCCCATTTGTTCTGTTATTCCTTTCTTCAAACTTTCTAGTTCTTTATGTTCACCCAGTTTCTTGGTTATATTCTTCATCACTTTGGCCCTATCTTTACACACTTCATTGATTTGATATTTGATGAGATTTTCCATGTCTTTTCTAAAATCCTCAATTAGTTCTTTCAACTCCTGTATCTCATTTGAAATGCTGTTTTGTTCCTTTGGGCCATGTCTTTGATTTTCCTAGTATGGCTCATTATTTTTTGCTGGCATCTCAACATTTCATATCCTTAATTATTTTATTTTGGAGGTTGTTTGTACACTTTTACCTAAGATTTTCTTACTGGATGGCTTTGTTCTCTATCTTTTCTTTGACATTCAGTTCAACTTATTCTAGACCTCTAGCATAAGTTCTGTTTAACTGATCAGAATTTTCCAGCTCCTGTTTTTTTTTTTATCATTGTTGTTGTTTCTTGCCCTGTCTATATAGAACCTGTCTTTGAAAGAGGGGGTCTTCTCAGACATGCTTGACCCCAGTCAGGTTTTCCCAGATTGGACTGGCTTCCTCTCAGGAGGAGAAAGTCACCTGCATCAATTTTCCCTGAAGGTGAAACCCAACAGGTTTTCAGACTTTCCTATGAAGCCTTTAGACTCTGTGTTTTTCTTATCCTGCCCAGTATGTGGTGCTTGTCAGCCTGTGGGTCCCTCCAGCATAAGGTGATGTGGTACCTTTAACTTCAGTTGACTCTCCTGCTGGGGCATGGTGGAGACAGAAGAGAGGTAGTAGGCTGGTTTTTTTTCAAATGTTTTTTATTCATTAAAAAAAATAACAAACAAAACATTCAGAAATCATTCTATTCTACATATATAATCAGTAATTCTTAATATCATCACATAGTTGCATATTCATCATTTCTTAGAACATTTGCATCGATTTAGAAAAAGAAATAAAAAGATAACAGAAAAAGAAATAAAATGATAATAGAGAAAAAATCTATACGTACCATACCCCTTACCCCTCGTTTTCATTTACCACTATTTCAAACTGAATTTATTTTAAAATTTGTTCCCCCTATTATTTATTTTTATTCTATATGTTCTACTCTTCTGTTGATATAGTAGCTAAAAGGAGCATCAGACATAAGGTTTTCACATTCACAGAGTCTCACTGTGAAAGCTATATCATTGTTCAATCATCATCAAGAAACATGGCTACTGGAGGACAGCACTACATTTTCAGGCAATTCCCTCCAGCCTCTCCACTGCATCTTGAACAACAAGATGATATCTACTTAGTGCATAAGAATAACCTCCATGATAGCCTCTCAACTCTGTTTGGAATCTCTCAGCCATTGACACTTTGTCTCATTTTACTCTTCCCCTTTTGGTCGAGAAGGTTCTCTCAGTCTCTTGATGTTAATTCTCAGCTCATTCTAGGGTTTTTCTCAGTCCTTTGATGCTGAGTCTCAGCTCATTCCAGGATCTTTGTCCCACATTGCCAGGAAGGTCCACACCCCTGGGAGTCATATCCCATGCAGAGAGAGGGAGGGTGATGAGACTGCTCATTATATTGGCTGGAGAGAGAGGCCATATCTGAGCAACAAAAGAGGCTCTCTTGGGGGTGACTCTTAGGCCTAAATTTTAAGTAAACTTGACCTATGTTTTGTGGGGTTAAGTTTCATGTGAACACATCCCAAGACTGGGGGCTCAGCCTATAGCTTTGGTTGTCCACACTGCTTGTGAGAATATCAAGAATTCAACTTGGGGAAGTTGAATTCTTCCCCAAGGGTAAGGGGGCTTGCAAATACTTTTCCAGTCACTGATCAAATCATTCTGGGATTCATCGGGGCATCACTCTGAACAAACCAACAAAATCTCATGTGCTACCGGAGATTCCAAGTACCAAGTACTTATGACATTCAATCAAACTATCTACATGCGTTATATTAGGAAATGCTCTAGTCAAAATCTAAATTTTGTAACAAATAAACATTTTTTGCTTTAATCTCACACATAAGATGACATATTAAAGTATTAGTTGTCATCTATTTTCAACACCCTGCAATAATGACAATCCTTTGTTCTTCCTCATGCAAAAACATTTTTAAAATTTGTACATTGCACATTTCACTATTATTATACACTCTAGGCATTCTTAGATTATACCATCTCAATCTTTAACATCTGTTTTTCTTTCTGATTTCATTTGTGCCCCAGCCCTCCTCCCTCTATCATTCTCACATGCAGCTTCATTCAGTGTTTTAACATAATTATATTACAGTTAGGTAGTATTGTGCTGTCCGTTTCTGAGTTTTTGTATCCAGTCCTGTTGCACAGTCCATATCCCTTCAGCTCCAATTACCCACTATCTTACCCTATTTCTATCTCTTGATGATCTCTGTTACCAATGACATATTCCAAGTTTATTCACTAATGTCGGTTCATATCAGTGAGACCATACAGTATTTGTCCTTTAGTTTTTGGCTAGTCTCACTCAGCATAATGTTCTCTAAGTCCATCCACGTTGTTACATACTTCATAAGTTTATTCTGTCTTAGAGCTGCATAATATTCCATCATATGTATATACCACAGTTTTTTAGCCACTCGCCTGTTGATGGACATTTTGGCTGTTCCCATCTCCTTGCAATTGTAAATAATGCTGCTATAAACATTGGTGTGCAAATGTCCATTTGTGTTTTTGCCCTTAAGTCCTCTGAGTAGATACTTAGCAATGGTATTGCTGGGTCATATGGCAATTCTATATTCAGCTTTTTGAGGAACCGCCAAACTGCCTTCCACAGTGGTTGCACCATTTGACATTCCCACCAACAGTGGATAAGTGTGCCTCTTTCTCCGCATCCTCTCCAGCATTTGTCATTTTCTGTTTTGTTGATAATGGCCATTCTGGTGGGTGTGAGATGATATCTCATTGTGGTTTTGATTTGCATTTCTCTAATGGCCAGGGACATTGAACATCTCTTCATGTGCCTTTTGGCCATTTGTATTTCAGTAGGTTGGTTTTAATCACTTCAGTTTTCCAAACCCTCAGGTCTGAATTCCTTAAGGGAGGGACTTCATCTGAGCTGGGTCATTCCCCATTTGCTTGGGGAAGATATACCTTTCAGGGAATTAACTTCCTTCAACTGACTAGATAGTTTGTCTCTCAGACAAGCTTAATTTCACACTTTCCTGGGGCAGTGTTGGAGGCTGAAAGTGCTGCTTGTTCTATCTTTTGAACTGCTTAAAGAGTAAAAAAAAAAGCAAAAAAACCTTTTCAGAGCTGGATTGCTGCTCCTCAGGATTGCCAGTCAACTGCTTGAGTTGGTACGTGGCTCTATCTTCAAGCTCTATTTACACCTTTCCTTTTCTTGGGGTCCAGCCCTTTTCCAGTATTTTGTGCTGTCAAACTCAAAAAGCTTGTTGTTGTTTTTTTCTACCAGCCCCACCTCTTCTCTGCTGGGGCAAAATCTCCTGGTTCCTTTAGTGCTTATTCCAGGTTTATCTGTGCTAGGAGCCTATTTTCAGTAGTCAGAATTTGTTAATTAATTCCACAATTGGAGCTTGGTTTAGCTAAGCCCTGCTGCTAGTAAAGCCTCTTTCCTTCCCCTTGGGGAACTAGCCTGTGGGGGAGGGGTGCTGGTCTCCACAGCTCGGGGGACTCACAGTTCTGTCTGGGGGCTCAGCTGGTCCTACTTGTCCAGGTAGGGGTATACTGTGTGTCCAGTCACTGATGTGTCCCCAGCAGTTGTTCTGTACTGTTCCTGGTTATTTACTACCTACTCTGCAGGATGAACTAAATTCCACACTTCATAGTGTCCTTGTTCATTATTTAATTGTTTACAGCAGAAGTGGGTAGCTGGGAGAGAGAACATGCAGTCTGCAAATTCTAAAACATTTACCCTCTGCTTCTTTACAAAAGAATTTGTGAACCCCTGCTTTAAATAAAAAAAATGACAATTAGGAATGACAACTAGCTATATATTCCTTGTTTCTTTTTTTTTTACTGTATTTCCTTATTGTATTAGACATGTTTTTGTT
Organism: Tamandua tetradactyla; assembly: GCF_023851605.1. NCBI lineage: Eukaryota > Metazoa > Chordata > Mammalia > Pilosa > Myrmecophagidae > Tamandua > Tamandua tetradactyla. The sequence continues at coordinate 79,453,769 of NC_135332.1, forward strand.
TGACTTATTTCCTCTAGTCACTGAAGTACTTCAAATAAATTTGAAGAGAAGTCAAGAAAAGGAATGGAACAGGAAAAATGAGATAAAGGAGAGGAAAAGAAAGCTAAAAGATTATCAACCCAATTGTTTCCTATCTATTTCAATCACCAATAAAAATGTACGTTTAAGAGTCAAGATGGCGGCTTAGTAAGGTACGTGCATCTTAGTTCCTCCTCCTCCAAAGCAACTACTAGGTGAACTGAAACAGTCCAGAACAGCTCCCAGGGCTACGGCAGGGAATGGACACACAGCGTACCCCAGGCTGGTCTGGCTAGTCTGACTGCAAGACTCGGCTGTGGTGAGATCCCTGAGTGGCGCACGATTTCCTGAGCAGTGGCAGCTGCAGCGGCCGGAGCTACTCCCTCCCTCCTTCCTGGGCCGGCTGAGAGTCTTGGAGAGGAAAGTTTCCCAAGCCGAGGCGGCCGGCACCCCTCTTTTGTGGGCAGCATCGAGTCTCAGCTTAAGTCTGCGGCTATGAGTCTCGGATCAGAGGGCTATCCAAGCCGTGGTGGCCCTTCCCCATGGGCGGATTCCTGGTCCGGTGGGGAATTCCCCAGGCCGCAGCGGTCGGTGACTGACGCCCCTTCCCCACGAGTGAATTCCTGGTCCAGTGGCGAATTCCCCAGGCCCGCTGCAGCTGGTGACCAGCCATAGGCTCCCTTCAAGCCGCAGCAGCTGATGCCCCCACAATGTGCGGCCCCCTGAACCAACGGAAAGAACTGGATCGGAAATCCCCGGGCCATGGAGATCGATGACGGGGGGGATCCATTCCAAAAACGTGAGACAAACGTGTGCCACGAGCGCCACCTACTGGGTAAGATAAGAAAAACAGAACTCAGAGATTTCACAGAAAAATCTTACAACCTTGTTGGGTCTGACACCCAGGGAAATCTGACTAAATGCCCAGATGCCAGCAGCAGAAGATAACGGTCTACGCTCAGAAGATTGAGAATATGGCCCAGTCAAAGGAACAAACCAATAGTTCAAATGAGATACAAGAGCTGAGACAACTAATGCTGAATATACGAACAGAAATGGAAAACCTCTTCAAAAATGAAATCGATAAATTGAGGGAGGACATGAAGAGGACATGGGCTGAACATAAAGAAGAAATAGAAAAACTGAAAAAACAAATCACAGAACTTATGGAAGTGAAGGATAAAGCGGAAAAGATGGAAAAAACAATGGATACTTACAATGATAGATTTAAAGAGACAGAAGATAGAATTAGTGATTTGGAGGATGGAACATCTGAATTCCAAAAAGAAACAGAAACTATCAGGAAAAGAATGGAAAAATTTGAACAGGGTATCAGGGAACTCAAGGACAATATGAAGCGCACAAATATACGTGTTGTGGGTGTCCCAGAAGGAGAAGAGAAGGGAAAAGGAGGAGAAAAACTAATGGAAGAAATTATCACTGAAAATTTCCCAACTCTTATGAAAGACCTAAAATTACAGATCCAAGAAGTGCAGCGCACCCCAAAGAGATTAGACCCAAATAGGCGTTCTCCAAGACACTTACTAGTTAGAATGTCAGAGGTCAAAGAGAAAGAGAAGATCTTGAAAGCAGCAAGAGAAAAACAATCCATCACATACAAGAGAAACCCAATAAGACTATGTGTAGATTTCTCAGCAGAAACCATGGAAGCTAGAAGACAGTGGGATGATATATTTAAATTAATAAAAGAGAAAAACCGCCAACCAAGACTCCTATATCCAGCAAAATTATCCTTCAAAAATGAGGGAGAAATTAAAACATTCTCAGACAAAAAGTCACTGAGAGAATTTTTGACCAAGAGACCAGCTCTGCAAGAAATACTAAAGGGAGCACTAGAGTCAGATACGAAAAGACAGAAGAGAGAGGTATGGAGAACAGTGTAGAAAGAAGGAAAATCAGATATGATATATATAATACAAAAGGCAAAATGTTAGAGGAAAATATTTTCCAAACAGTAATAACACTAAATGTTAATGGACTGAATTCCCCAATCAAAAGACATAGACTGGCAGAATGGGTTAAAAAACAGGATCCTTCCATATGCTGTCTACAGGAAACACATCTTAGACCCAAAGATAAACATAGGTTGAAAGTGAAAGGTTGGGAAAAGATATTTCATGCAAATAACAACCAGAAAATAGCAGGAGTGGCTATACTAATATCCAACAAATTAGACTTCAAATGTAAAACAGTTAAAAGAGACAAAGAAGGACACTATATACTAATAAAAGGAACAATTAAACAAGAAGACATAACAATCATAAATATTTACGCACCGAACCAGAACGCCCCAAAATACGTGAGGAATACACTGCAAACACTGAAAAGGGAAATAGACTCATATACCATAATAGTTGGAGACTTCAATTCCCCACTCTCGTCAATGGACAGAACATCTAGACAGAGGATTAATAAAGAAATAGAGAATCTGAATATTACTATAAATGAGCTAGACTTAACAGACATTTATAGGACATTACATCCCACAACAGCAGGATACACCTTTTTCTCAAGTGCTCATGGATCATTCTCAAAGATAGACCATATGCTGGGTCACAAAGCAAGTCTTAAATTTAAAAAGATTGAAATCATACACAACACTTTCTTGGATCATAAAGGAATGAAGTTGGAAATAAATAATAGGCAGAGTGCCAGAAAATACACAAATACATGGAGGCTCAACAACATACTCCTAAACAACGAGTGGGTCAAAGAAGAAATTGCTAGAGAAATTAGTAAATACCTCGAGGTGAATGAAAATGAAAACACAATGTATCAAAACTTATGGGATGCAGCAAAGGCAGTGCTAAGAGGGAAATTTATTGCGCTAAATGCCTTTATCAGAAGAGAAGAAAAGGCAAAAATGCAGGAATTAACTGTCCACTTGGAAGAACTGAAGAAAGAACAGCAAACTAATCCCAAAACAAGCAAAAGGAAAGAAATAACAAAGATCAGAGCAGAAATAAATGAAATTGAAAACATGAAAACAATAGAGAAAATCAATAAGACCAGAAGTTGGTTCTATGAGAAAATCAATAAGATTGATGGGCCCTTATCAAGATTGACAAAAAGAAGAAGAGAAAGGATGCAAATAAATAAGATCAGAAATGGAAGAGGAGACATTACTACTGACCTCACAGAAATAAAGGAGGTAATAACAGGATACTATGAACAACTTTACGCTAATAAATACAACAATTTAGAGGAAATGGACGGGTTCCTGGAAAGACATGAACAACCAACTTTGATGCAAGAAGACATAGATGACCTCAACAAACCAATCACAAGTAAAGAAATTGAATCAGTCATTCAAAAGCTTCCTAAAAAGAAAAGTCCAGGACCAGACGGCTTCACATGTGAATTCTACCAAACGTTCCAGAAAGAATTAGTACCAACTCTCCTCAAACTCTTCAAAAAAATTGAAGCAGAGGGAAAACTACCTAATTCATTCTATGAAGCCAACATCACCCTCATACCAAAACCAGGCAAAGATATTACAAAAAAAGAAAACTACAGGCCAATCTCTCTAATGAATATAGATGCAAAAATCATCAATAAAATTCTAGCAAATCATATCCAACAACACATTAAAAGAATTATACATCATGACCAAGTAGGATTCATCCCAGGTATGCAAGGATGGTTCAACATAAGAAAATCAATTAATGTAATACACCACATCAACAAATCAAAGCAGAAAATCACATGATCATCTCAATTGATGCAGAGAAGGCATGTGACAAGATTCAACATCCTTTCCTGTTGAAAACACTTCAAAGGATAGGAATACAAGGGAACTTCCTTAAAATGATAAAGGGAATATATGAAAAACCCACAGCTAATATCATCCTCAATGGGGAAAAATTGAAAACTTTCCCCCTAAGATCAGGAACAAGACAAGGATGTCCACTATCACCACTATTATTCAACATTGTGTTGGAGGTTCTAGCCAGAGCAATTAGACAAGAAAAAGAAATACAAGGCATCAAAATTGGAAAGGAGGAAGTAAAACTATCACTGTTTGCAGACGATATGATACTATACGTCAAAAACTCAGAAAAATCCACAACAAAGCTGCTAGAGCTAATAAATGAGTACAGCAAAGTAGCAGGTTACAAGATCAACATTCAAAAATCTGTAGCATTTCTATACACTAGCAATGAACAAGCTGAGGGGGAAATCAAGAAATGAATCCCATTTACAATTGCAACTAAAAGAATAAAATACCTAGGAATAAATTTAACTAAAGAGACAAAAAACCTATATAAAGGAAACTACAAAAAACTGCTAAAAGAAATCACAGAAGATCTAAATAGATGGAAGGGCATACCATGTTCATGGATTGGAAGACTAAATATAGTTAAGATGTCAATCCTACCTAAATTGATTTACAGATTCAATGCAATACCAATCAAAATCCCAACAACTTATTTTTCAGAAATAGAAAAACCAATAAGCAAACTTATCTGGAAGGGCAGGGTGCCCCGAATTGCTAAAAACATCTTGAGGAAAAAAAACGAAGCTGGAGGTCTCGCGCTCCCTGACTTTAAGGCATATTATGAAGCCACAGTGGTCAAAACAGCATGGTATTGGCATAAAGATAGATATATCGACCAATGAAATCGAATAGAGTGCTCAGATATAGACCCTCTCATCTATGGACATTTGATCTTTGATAAGGCAGTCAAGCCAACTCACCTGGGACAGAACAGTCTCTTCAATAAATGGTGCCAAGAGAACTGGATATCCATATGCAAAAGAATGAAAGAAGACCCATGTCTCACACCCTACACAAAAGTTAACTCAAAATGGATCAAGGATCTAAACATTAGGTCTAAGACCATAAAACAGTTAGAGGAAAATGTAGGGAGATATCTTATGAATCTTACAATTGGAGGCAGTTTTATGGACCTTAAACCTAAAGCAAGAGCACTGAAGAAGGAAATAAATAAATGAGAACTCCTCAAAATTAAACACTTTTGTGCATCAAAGAACTTCATCAAGAAAGTAGAAAGACAGCCTACACAATGGGAATCAATATTTGGAAACGACATATCAGATAAAGGTCTAGGATCCAGAATTTATAATGAGATTGTTCAACTCAACAACAAAAAGACAGCCAACCCAATTACAAAATGGGAAAAAGACTTGAATAGACACCTCTCAGAGGAGGAAATACAAATGGCCAAAAGGCACATGAAGAGATGCTCAATGTCTCTGGACATTAGAGAAATGAAAATCAAAACCACAATGAGATATCATCTCACACCCACCAGAATGGCCATTATCAACAAAGCAGAAAATGACAAGTGCTGGAGAGGATGCGGTGAAAGAGGCACACTTATCCACTGTTGGTGGGAATGTCAAAGGGTGCAACCACTCTGGAAGGCAGTTTAGTGATTCCTCAAAAAACTGAATATAGAACTGCCATACGACCCAGCAATACCATTGCTGGGAATCTACTCAAAGGAATTAAGGGCAAAAACTCAAACGGACATTTGCACACCAATGTTTATAGCAGCATTATTTACATTTGCAAAGAGATGGAAACAGCCAAAATGGCCATCAACAGACGAGTGGCTAAACAAACTGTGGTATATACATACGATGGAATATTATGCAGCTTTAAGGCAGGATAAACTTATGAAGCATGTAATAACATGGGTGGACCTAGAGAACATTATGCTGAGTGAGTCTAGCCAAAAACTAAAAGACAAATACTGTATGGTCCCAATGATGTGAATTGACATTCGAGAATAAACTTGGAATATGTCTTTGGTAACAGAGTTCAGCAGGAGTTAGAAACAGGGTAAGATAATGGGTATTTGGAGCTGATGAGATACAGACTGTGCAACAGGACTAGATACAAAAACTCAAAAATGGACAGCACAATAATTCCTAATTGTAAAGTAAGCATGTTAAAACACTGAATGAAGCTGCATCCGAGCTATATGTTTTTGTTTTGTTTTGTTTTGTTTTTACTATTATTACTTTTTTTTTCTCTATATTAACATTCTATATCTTTTTCGGTTGTGTTGCTAGTTCTTCTAAACTGATGCAAATGTACTAAGAAACGATGATCATGCATCTATGTGATGATGTTAAGAATTACTGATTGCATATGTAGAATGGTATGATTTCTAAAATAAAAAAAAGGACAGCACAATACTACCTAATTGTAAGGTAATTATGTTAAAACACTGAATGAAGCTGCATCTGAGCTATAGTTTGTTTTCTTTTTTTTCTTGTATATTTTTTATTTTTTTATTTTAATTTTTATTCTATATTATCATTTTATTTCTTTTTCTGTTGTCTTGCTATTTCTTTTTCTAAATCAATGCATATATACCAAGAAATGATGATCATACATCTATGTGATGATATTAAGAATTACTGATTGCATATGTAGAATGGAATGATTTCTAAATGTTGTGTTAGTTAATTTTTTTAATTAATAAAAAAATGTAAAAAAAATATACGTTTAAAAAGAAATTTGTTTTTCCCATAGGTGCCATTCTAGGTTTTTATTTAAGGTGCCCTAAATGCTTGTGAGCCCTCTTTCTTCAGCTTTGGAGAGACTCTGATGGCATTTATTAGCTGGCCACACAGGAATATATGGAATATTAGGAATGTATTTAAATAATGGTAATAATTTTGTAAAAGCCACTTGAAGAAGTATTGTGAGGTGGTGTGTCAAGTGCCTTTGCAAGCTTCTGTTCAGTCAATCAAAATCACTTTAGGAGCAGAAGGTTCTGACATCTCTGTGGCCACAGTGGACTGGTAGATGGGGCTTCTTGCTGCTTAGTCCCATTAGGGTAGTGATTCATACACCATAGTTTGCTTAGAAAATTCTCATTACTGTATCAACTTAATGTTGCATGATAATCTTTAGAGCCTGGTAGACATTTAATTACAATCTGAAAAATTAGTGTGACATGAATAATAATATGCCCAGCCAGTTGTTCTATAATCTGGTGGGGAGGGAAAGTTGCAGTAACCAAATAGAACTGCTAGAGCAGTGAGGCAGGAATTACAGGAATCAGCACTTGCCTTGGATGACTGACCAATTCCTTCTTGGCCCAATTCAAGAGCCACATCTAAATTTCTATTTGATACTATGTTATAATCTCTTTTACCAAGCACATTTTTAGGTTGCTTTCACAATGCTACTATCACTACATCCATTATCAAACCATTTTTATCATTCCAAATAGGAACCCAGTGCATTAAAAAAAATTTTATTGCCAGATCTTCACAAATACTGTCCATACATGGTGTACAATAAGTGGCTCACAGTATCATCACATAGTTGTGTATTCATCATCATGATTATTTTTGAACATTTGCATCACTCCAGAAAATGAAAGAAAAAAGAAAAAATTAATATATCACATACCCCATACCCCTCCCTCTCATTGACCATTAATATTTCCATCTATACAATTAATTTTACCCCTTATTCCCCTGACTATTTATTTTTTATCCATTTTTTTTACTCATCTGTCCATGCCCTTCATGAAAGGAGCATCTGACACAAGATTTTCACAATCACACAGTCACATTGTGAAAGTTATACATTTATACACCATCTTCAAGAATCAAGGCTACTGGAACACAACTCTACATTTCAGGTACTTCCCTCCAGCCACTCCAATGCACTATAAACTAAAAAAGGGATATCTCTATAATGCATAAGAATAACCTCCAGAATAACATCTCAACTCTGTTTGAAATCTCTCAGACACTGAAAATTTATTTTGCCTCATTTCTTTCTTCTCCCTTTTGGTCAGGAAGGTTTTCTCAATCCCTTGATGCATAGTCCCAACTCATCCCGGGATTTCTGTCCCATTTTTCCAGGGAGATTTATACCCCAGGGAGACGTGTCCCACATAGAGGTGAGAGCAGTGAGTTCACTTGCTGTGTTAGCTTATAGAGAGAGGCCACATCTGAGCAACAAAAAAGGTTATCTTGGTGTGACTCTTAGGCATAATTATAAGTAGGTTTAGCTTGTCCTTTGTAGGAGTAATTTTCATAGGGGTGAACCCCAAGATCAAGGGCTTAGCCTACTAATTTTGTTGTCTCCACTGCTTGCAAGAATATCATAAATGAGGAAGTTGAATATTTCCTCTTTTCTCCCCAGTTCCCCAAGAGGACTTCACAAATACTTCTTTATTCATTGCCCAAATTACTTTGGGATATATTGGGGCATCACACTAACCTGGACAAACCAACAAAATCTCACACTCTTTTCAAGATTCTATGTATTTATGGTGAGGAACCCAGTACCCTTTAAGGCTTAATTTCCCACTTCCTATCTCTACTGTGTCCCCTGGTAATATATATTCTAGATTCTGACTCTATGAGTTTGCCTATTCTCATTGTTTCAAATCAGTGAGATCATATAATATTTGTCCCTTTGTGTCAGGCTAATTTCACTAACATAAGGAAAAGAACATATCAAAAATTCTTTGTGTTTGGGTATGTGTGATGCTCTAATTGTCCTTCAGGTTGGATGGTAGCTGGGTTCTTTACCTCAGGGCTTATTTATGTCCACATGTCCTTGGGGTTTTGCTGAAAGTTGTTGTTGGAGACTTTGCATGCTTTGGCAGTTTGTGATATCTGGCTGCACATGGCCTAAGAGTAATTTTCAGAAAGACCACTAGGCCCCATCTAAAATTAGTTAGCTGTCACAGTAACTCTGATTTGTTGTATTCCTTTTAACACTTTCCCCATGTTATTTGTCATTGTGGCAACACTTAGACTTTTAGATACATCCCTGAGCCTAAGATAGTGGTTGGGAGAGAAAAGGAAGAAAGCAGAGCTGGTGCTTAGGAGAGAGGTGTGTTTCTGGCATAACAATTTAAGCTGGAACACTTAGAAATAATAAGTACTGTTCTAGTTTGCTAGTTGCTGGAATGCAACACACTAGAGACGGATTGGCTTTTAATAAAAGGGGATTTATTTTGTTGGTTCTTCAGAGGAAAGGCAGCTAACTTTCCACTGAGGTTCTTTCTTACGTGGAAGGCACAAGATCGTCTCTGCTGGTCTTCTCTCCAGGCCCCTGGGTTCCAACAACTTTCCCTGGGGTGAATTCTTCCTGCATCTCCAAAGGCCTGGGCTGAGCTGTGAGTGCTGAGATGAGGAATGCCTAGCTGCTTAGGCTGTGCTATGTTGCATTCTCTCATTTAAGCACCAGCCAATTAAATCAAACGTCACTCATTGCAGCAGACACGCCTCCTAGCCGACTGCAGATGTAATTAGCAACAAATGTGGTTCACCTACCATTGGCTTATGTCTGCAGCAACAAGACTAGGTATGCTCACCTGGCCAAGTTGACAACTGAATCTAACTAACACAAGTACCACATTCCAAATGCTGCTTTCATGGTATAGGTTCAACAGCAGTTATTTAGGAAGTGGGGAAGGTGATTCATAATTGATGGAAAGGCATGTTTCAAGTAACCTTAAACCCAAATACCCAAATAATTTAATGTTTCCTTCTCAAAAGACTTATTTGTAGTTGACAAAAAGCTCACTTACAAAGCAAGTAAGAGGCATAGAAAATGGCAAGGGTAGGCGATATATGGTATTTCTTCTGTGAATTTGAGCACCACTTTTGCTTTTGATTTTTGTTTTAAAGCACTTAAAGTTAATTTTTTTGAAAAGAAAGTTAGAACTTTCGTAGGAAGGCCTGGAAAAGAAAGCACCATTTACAACATTGTTTCCATGGGAAACTGTATTCCAGTTCCAATTAAGTGGCCTGCAAACAAGCTGCAGAAGCCAGCACAGGCACAACACCTTGCTCTACTTCGGGTCTCTGGTTGTTGGCATCTAGTTTTAAAGAACTGAGTGCTCAGACTTCTCTGATTTTTTTATTTTTAAACACATTCTGAAAAATTTGGAATTCTTTTAATGGGGAATCATTGTCTCATATTTCTAAGGACTAGAAATCTGAAAATGAGTTAGAGTGATTGCATAAATATGCCTCAATTGCAGTTCTATAAAACTGGATGCTTCTCCATTACCTGTTTAAAAATAGAGAAGAAAAAATTTTGATGGTGTTTTAATAAATCTTAAGTATTTTTTAAAGGCCAAAATTGTTTATTCCAGCTGTATTTACATTTGTTTATTTTATGTGTTCTTTGTAGGGCTTCATGATATAAGAAATAATTATGTTTATTCTGGGTAATGTCTAATAATTATAACCAGTATGCTCTTACTTTGCATAAGAGACTAGTCTAAATGCTTTCATGTATTGACACAAGCAACCCACGAAATAACCCTATGAGGTATTGTTTTTATTATTCTTAAATTACAGGGAAGGAGACTGAGGTCTTACTTAAAGCCATGTGGCTTGGGTAAGGGATTGTCCAGTTTTGAAGGAAAGCTAGGCAGCAAACTGGCTAGTTTGGCAGTTATCTTAATGAGGCAGCAGATATAGTAACAATAGACATTGCAGTTTAGAAAATTCCTGAAATGACATCCACAGACAAGGCCAGGGCAGTTCTCCTGCTGTGTGCTGGGGGGTGGGGGCAGTCCCTACCTAGTGCAGAAACACATTAACTTAAGGTGTCTTTGAGCTCCTTTATACTTTGATTCAATTAGAAGTTTTAAACATATGCAAATACATTTTCTAACTGCATTACTTTTTAAGCATGTGGAATACAGTTCAGTGGTGACATTTAGCAGATGAATACCTGCTTTTTTTTCTCTTAACTCAAATAAATTTTTCAGCCAGTGGAACATTCAGGATTCTAATAAAGCTTTTTGTTTTAAAAGAGTTTTCAGTGTTGTATTTAAATAATTTTTAAAATTTAAAAAATTGACAATAGAGTGTTAAGTTTGGAAACATGGGCTGGGTAGCCCTACAGATGACTAGGTTTATGGTGACAGATAAGCATCATGGGCTTTATTGAATTTTAAAATAGTGGCTGTAAAAATTTGTTTCTTTTGGCCTCTCATGACACTGGAAAACTACTGGATAATTTAAAGTTCTGATGATGTAAAAGTGTTCTGTGTAGGGCATTGCACTGAAATACTGAAAAGAGAACGTCTGAACTCTCACGTGCCAGTATTTGAAGATAGGACCAGGACAGAGTTGCCATGAAAACATGAATACTGCTCCCACTGGTGGCCCCTCTGGGTCCTTGGATGCAGTCCAGGGCACTCCTGAGAGCAGGGGGCAGGGGGTGGGGGGGCGGGCAGCTGAAGGCATGAGGGGCAGGGGGTACAGCTGGGGACAGGGGGGACAGCTTGGGCAGGGTGGACAGCAGGCCCAGCCAGCACATGCTTGTCCTCTGTGCAGGTGGCCAGGCCCTGGTGGCACCACTGCCATTGGCTGACGAGCTGTGTGTTCACGGAGAAGTGGCCAGGCAGCACCCTTCTTGGCAGTTCTGGTGAGGCTGAGCACCGGATGATTCTTGGGCACCCGGCGGCCCCTCCCTGGGCACCGAGTGATATCCCCTGCCCCACCAAGCCCACAGATATCAACTGAGGTCCTCGCTCCTGGATCCAGAGGCGCCCGTCCCGTGGCCTGCTCCTTTCCTTCTTCGATCAGGACCATACGTTCCATTGCACTGCATCCACAACTTCCTAACCCCTCCTTGCAAATGTCTCTTTCCCACCAGTTTTCGTTTCTTAAGCTGGCAGCCACATCTCTGCCATGCCCCTGCCTGCTCCTGGAAAGGGCACCCCTACCCCTCGGTCGTGCTGCTGGCACTGTCTTATGGCTGTCACAGAGGGAACGTCTTGTCCCAGGAGATACCCTTTCAGGTGTCACTGCACAGCTCTCTATGGCCAAACCTCCATCTTCTGTGTGAGACTGCTCCAGATCGGGGGGACCAGAGGAAAGCAGAAGTTGTTTTGGGGTGGTGGGTCCCTTATAAAGGTGCATGCAAGTCAGGTCCCAACAGCGTCTTATGATTTGCCAGGCTTGTTCCATAGGTGATAGAGGTAGTGAAAGGTGACAGAGGTAGTGACAGGTGAAAGAGATAGTGGTCAAGATAAAGTAGCTGCTCATGGGTCGGGATGGTCAGCGGGGCTCTCCATTCAGCCTTCTTCCCGTTTCTATTTCTCTTCTTCCTGGCCCTGACTCCCCCACGGTGCCCTCTCCTCTCAGGGCTGCCGGGTGCTGCTGCCTGTTCCCTCAGTGCTGCCCAACTTCCCATGTGGAAAGTGAGTGCTCAGAGTGCTCAGGCCACTGCTGAGCTGTGGGCCAGGTGGCTGGGGGGCCTCATTCCCCATCAGCTGGGGCAACCAGCAACCCTGCCTGCCTGCTTGCCTCGGCCACTTTTCCGAGCAGCACCTTTGAACTTCTGTGCAGTGCACTCTGCAGGGTCACGCTCCTCTTCACACTTCTGGAAAAATGACGATGGCCCCTCTGGTTGAACTTTTTCCATTCCTAAAGGATCATATGGCTGTCTCCTCAGGTTAATTCACTTGGGAACAAATAAATTGCACTTCCAAGGAAACAGAAGCTGCTGCTGGCCTTCTGCACAACAGTAAGGCACTTTTAGGATGATCATGATTAAGGCAAGTCTACAGTCCAGTCCAAGCACAAGTTTCTGAAAAGATCATGGCAGTGGGAGTTTTTCCACCCCACCCATGACCCATCTGAAATAGGAGAGGGCATGGGTTTTATGCTGCTAAGATTAGAAAGCAGTGTGTGGTTTTTAAATCCACATATCCAGGTCTTCCAAGTCAACTATCTAGGGTCTTCAAGAGCAAATAGACAATCAAGAGTTTGTTTGGTTGAAGAATCTTTAAATTGTTCTTATTTTGGTTTTATAATTTTTCTTTCTGATTTATATTTTGCCATTAAGAAATTTTGCTTACCTAATTTTTTATTATATTTTTGGGGGGTACTGATGATGGTGATTAGATTACAAGAGGAATTAAGACCCTGCAAAATGAAATAATACAACAAAACAGTCACTTGGCCAAAGTCATGGTTGGGGTTGGCACTTTGCATGTCATGGTGCTGGTGATACAGCTGCTGAACAAGGAGGAAATGAGCACATGAGTAATGTGTGTGCCTTGCTAGCCTTACAGTGATTCCTTTAATGTGACTAAGCATTGTTGTACCCAGTGAGCATCCAAACACTAGAGTCTTTATTATATTTTATCTTGATTATAATCAATGTGCAGAACTAGGTTTGTAAATATTCTTCATCTAGACTGCCCTGCCCGGCAGCCCTTGCTTACACCATTGATTTCTGTGATGGTGTGCAGGCACTCTAGGTCCCATCCCCTAAGCTGGTTCTAGGGAGAGGGCTGGACCATGTCAGAACCCCTCTTACTGGCAGTATGTTTTTATCTCTTTACTTTCTAAGTAAAGGGGGAAATAATAGCATCAGTGCCTGCCAGAGCCCCTCTGGGGCACCTGGCCCATGGTGACTGCTGCAGCTTCTGCTGATCCCCTGGGCACTGGCCAGTTCTGTCTTTGCCCCCCACCCTGGGACCCTGCCCTCCTAGGTGCTGCATCCCCTGGGGAGAAGACTCATTCTCCCTCCACCTTTGGGCACTCTCCCAGCAGGGATGACCTCCTTGCTCCTGCCACACTTCCCAGAGCTGGACCTTTGCTCTTTGGGTGCTGAAGTCAGATGCAGGGTGGACTACTGCTATTTCCACTGGCCTGGGTGTTTCCCCAAGGGTGCAGATCACACGTGAGGTGGCACTGTTGAAACTGAGAGAGAGGAATGACACATCCCGGAACAGTTGTGCTGGTGGCTGTGTTTCTCTGGCACATCCTCCAGTCTTTAGAGACTGTCTTCTGGCCTCTGCCTGATGCTCCCCATGAACCTGGGAAGGCAGCTCTCCAGCCCCTCACAAGGGTAGAGAGGGCAGAATATTTCACTGGCTCGCTTTGATAACTTTGACCATCAGATAAAAAAATAAATGCTCTGATGCTCTTAGAAACAGAGTCACTAAAGAGGATAGTGCTGGAAGGCCTCAGGAAGGAACAGGGGTTGTGTTTGCAGGGCAGAACGGTCAGTGCTGCCAAGCCAGGCCTGGGACCAGCAGCAATTCCAGGAACTTGGGGTGGGGGGTGGAAGGTGGGGGTGGGGCCTTGAGGCCTGTTTGGCTGCACAGAGGTGAATGTGGGGACTGGCTCCCCTCAGGGTCCCACTGCCTCTTCCCCTGTCCTTGGCTCTGGGGCTAGAGCTCAGAATGCCAGAAACATTCAAGCTGCTGTGGGCCCCTCGGGGCATAGCTGGGGAACTGACTAGACTCTTTAGAGAAATTCCTGCTCCACTAAAGCTGGAAGGATATAGAGCCACTTAAGGTGGCCTGGAAGAGTCCAGCAGGGGCCTGAGGTGCTCCCACTTCTCTTCAAGGCAGTACAGGACACATAGAGGCCCAGAAGCTTCCTAGTGCCTGATGGGAGGGTGTGGATGTGTGGCTGAAATCAGTGGGTCAAGAGAGGCTATGGAGGGCCAGAGCAGGGCCGGGCCTGTTCCTCCATCAGGGACTCCAGCAGCAAGTGCCAGTCTGGTGCCAAGGCCCTGAGGCATTCTCTAGGGTTGCCCCAGGGCTCCCCAGAATGGAAGTGTGTATACCTGAAAAGTCTTGAAGGGAGGTTTTAATTAATGGAATAATTGTACCCCAAGGAGATCTTTTAAAGCAGAAGAGATGGAGTCACTGTTAATCAGCAAGTTTAGGTTTTTTCCCCATCACCGGGACCATGGTGGGTACATATCAATCTCTGCTGTACTGCTCCCTTTGCCCCCCTCCCCGTTATTTCATTTAATCCACAACAGTCCTGTGAGGTGGGCAGCACAGAATGTCATCTTTTATATGCACAGGAAACTGAGAAGCCAAGGAATTAAGCAAATAGCATTCAGTAGAGAAATCAGTTGTCTTTACTATATCATGGTGTGTGTGTGTGTGTGTGTGTGTGTGCGTGCGTGCGTGTGTGTGATGGGGAGAGGGAGAGAGGATTGGGAGGCTGAGCGGCAGCTGGGCTGCTGGTGGTATTAATGGGTTACTGGCCTCGGGTAGGCAGTGGCCTCAGCTGGTGGATGTAGACAGGCTAATGGGCTTGGGGTGGGTCCTAGGTCAGTTCATGATGCTTGTAATGCCTGCAGCTCTTGGGGTGGGAGCAGGCCTTCTCTAGGAGACTTTGGAAATACTTGGGGGCATTTTTCATTGTTGCAGTTCCTGAGGACTGCTCTGGGCATTTTGTTGGCAGAAATAAAGTCCTACCCCAAGTCCCATGTTGGGGAAAAGTCTGAATGAGGAAGGGGATCCTACCCTCAATCCCGGGGTCATCTCCACAGAGCAGGGGAATGCTGAGCCTTTCTGCCCCCTGCTAGGCCATGTCTGTTTTGTGTGCAAAACTGAAAGCTTAGCAAGTGTGCTCTGAAAAGTTAAAGCAGAATTTTCTTGCCACTTTATGATACTGGAATGGTGTTTATATTGGAAATTGAGGATGGATATTTGCAATTTAGTAATGCTGACTAAGTTATAAAGCAAAATCTAAGAAATGATTAAGAATAAATAAGAGTAATTAAGAATAATCTAATAATAATTTGCTATAAAGAAAAGATAATATTTTGCAATTCACCCAACATTAATTATCAGCTGCATGCCAGATGTTGACTTAGGTGTTTGGGAACAATAAAGATGAGTCAGGACTGGATTCTGTGTTCATAGATTATACAGTTTCACTGATTATATTCCATAAACCTAGATACCTATAATATGAGATAAAAAGTGGTGTGTTTCATCAGATACAATGCTAGTGGAATTTCAGAGGAGGGCAGGTTCACTTCCCGTTGGAGAGTCTGGAGGTGTTTTGGGCAGAGCTGTCAACTGCTGAGTCATGATAGGTCCCAGGGTGGCCGGGCCAGATAATGAAAGTGAATGGTGTTCCACAGAGACACTCTTTATCTGAAGGGGTTTAGAGTCTCTAACCTCTTCTTCGTATCTGTCATCCTGTACTGCATAATATGCCAGCATTCTAGAGCATGAGTTTCTTGTCCTTTATTCTTACTTTTCAAAATTTGTTGTGGTTGTATTTTAGGTATTCATTAAAATACTGTATTAAACATGGAGCATGCAGAGATACTTTTTAAAATCATGGATTTTGGACTTCCTCAGGTAGACATTATCAGAGATCCTATATGCCCTCACTGTGTAGAAGAAAGAAACAGAAATAAACTATGGAAACTCTGCTGCTGTTTTGAAAAGATGGCTCTCTTGTCTTAATTTTAAAACAAGCATTGAGTCTGAACTCCAGTTTAAGAATTCAATTTCCTATATGCGTATATATTTTACCTTAAAGAAAAGTCTTTCCATAAACTGCTCTTGAAAAGATATTCTATTTAAAAGTATTTGACAATGATTCTTACCAATATAGTCTATGATTCTTTCTGGGAACCAGTGAGATCTCATTAAGACAAATTTATTGATTTATACCACTGAAGAACTGGACAACTGGACTGAGTAGATCATCTGTGTTCTTCCAAGAAAAAAGAATGTATAATTCACTGGGAAAGTCCTGGCAGTTGACATGGCCTGCTCTAATGTAGCTTCATTTAAAGCAAATATGTTGAGTTTCCCCAGATAATGACAGATACCCCAGAAGTGTCCATTCTATTGTCGTGTTGCTTTAACTCACAGCACACGGTTAATGACAATGTTGCAGTACAAGTGTGTACTTTGGGTTTTTTGGATGAATGTAAATAAAGATTGGATTAACACTGTAGATTTTGAGGAGCAAGGAAAACTGTTGACATTTCTAAAGCTATCCTGATAGATCATACATTTTGTTATTGTGGAGTAATGAAACTGAGTATGGAAGCCAGGATGAAAGTCAGTTAAAAATGATATGAAGACCATGGCTTCCAGGAAGATGGTGGACCAGAGAAGAGTGAGTTCACTCCTGCTCCATGAAACAAGATAGAAGACAGGGAGAAAATCTCCAGGACTGCAGGTCCTGGGGTAGACCCACCAACTAGAGCAGCCCCCTGCTGAACAGCCTCCTTGCTGAGCATGTGGACCTTGAGGTGATCCAGCCAGGAGGGTTAGAGCTGATGGAAGAGGAGCCTTATAGTTGCCATTTGCTGGCCAGATGTGGCTAAGAGTCCAGGTTGGGTTTCCTGTGTGGTAGCCATTCTGCCACTGGAGTACCCATGCACCCTGGCCTACCTTATAATAGACCCACAAGTTAAATTGTATCCCCTACATGAGATCTGGATGTTGATTTAGCAGAGAATAACCAACAAAGTGTAAAAGGAAGCATTCAACAAAAATGAAGTAAATACAAAACTTTAGAAGAGTGAAATAAACCAACTTGCATAATAAGACAAACAAATGCCTAGAACACAACAGAAAATCACAAAGCACACAAAGACCCAAGCAGAAATGGCCCAGCCAAATGACCAAATGACCAAATCAAAATTCCAGAGGGGACACAGAATATGGAGCAACTACTTAAGGATATTTATAAAGAAATAAAGGATATCAGAATGACACTATAAGAGCATAAAGAAGAATTTGGGAGGTTAAATAGAAAAATGGCAGATCTCACAGAAATGAAAGATACAGTAGACCAAATAAAGAAATATATGGAGACACATGATAGCAGATTCAAAGAAGCAGAAGGAAGAATAAGTGAGCTGGAAGATAGAACAATAGAACTAGAGTGCACAGAAGAACAAATGGCAAGAAAAATGGAAAAAACACAGCTAGATCTTAGGGAAATCATGGGCAACAAAAGGCACAAAACTATAAGAATTATTGGTGTCCCAGAAGGAGAAGAAAAGAGCAAAGGGTTGGGAAAGTTAGTTGAAGAGATTATTGGAGAAAACTTCCCAACTCCTATAATG